>NC_046158.1:28872359-29172359 GCF_011064425.1 Rattus rattus
CCAAACTACATTGGATAATGAAGAGGGTCAGAAATCTTGAAAATCTCAGTGATTTGCTCAAGTGGAGGCGTCTTAGAAATCTCTTGCCACTTCCGTGAAATAGGTGATTGAGAGTGAAGCCTGGGAAAATTATAGTCTTGTTAATTCTGAGTATGGCCATTCGCAGAGTGTTGGCTTAAAATGCACAGTGTGTGTAGGACAGTCATTTTTATGAGCTAAATCAATAGCAATAAACTGACACCCTTTGGACTAGAGAGAGGGATCAACAATCGGCAATGGTTTTTTTCTGTCTTGTCTCTACGTGAACAATGTTGAAATGTTGAATGTGTCTGTTTTTTTTTTTCCTTTCTCACCCCCCCATTTGCTTTTACAGAAATAAAACAATAGCTTTTATTTGACACTTTCTTATTCATTGAGATGAGGCAGCGTGAATCTTTCCAGCAAAGGGACTGATTTCCAGTGGTTTGTCAAGGTTTTCTTGAGTCTTTTCTTTCAGAGCCCTGTCTTGGGTCCTACCGTTCTCACGCGGTATCTCGGGGAGGGAAGCCGGGCCTCTGAGGCGGGAGAGGCGTGAATGCACAGCAGCCTTGGTGTGCCAAGTGGCAATACCTGCTCATCCATCATTCCATTTAGATGAATGAAAGATTACAACCCTATGAGGAAAGGCAGCCCCAGCCACACAATGCTTTGTGCACAAAGTAAATTGCTAGTTTCCTGTGATCTTTCTGACAAGTAAATTACTGTAGAAAATGGCAGAGATGAGAACACAATGGCAAATATGCAGGGACTTGGTCCTTCAAAGGAGTCATTAGACCCAGGACACAAGCATTTCCAAAGAACCCAAGAGCCTCACCCTCTCTCGGTGGAATGAGAGGCTTGCCCTTCATATTTCCATGGTTCTGGCGAAAGTAAGATTCTTCAATGACTATATATATTTTTTTTATGATCAAGAAGAAACTAAAGAATATGTCAGTGGATAGGCTCTTGTTTAGGGACTACCGTCTCCATGATACATGACCTGTCATGGGAGACCACACTACGGAGCGTATTCTGCATAAGAAAATATAACCTTTAGAAAAAGGCCTCTAGAGCTTAACCGTTTCCACCACCTGCATTATAGTTGTTCAATAATAAAATGTAAATTTTTTCCTTTGCTTCATAATGAGATGAGGGGAAAAAGTGCATCTCATTGGAATTCCTTTCCCTCCCTTTGCCTATTCAAAGCGGAAACTCTCAGACAGGCAATCTTATGAGAGCTTGAAGAGCCCTTGAGGCAGAAAAAGAAACAAAACAAAACAAAAGATTTATCAGCTAAATCTAATAGAATAAGCAAAAACGTGGAAGATAATAGCGGTAATAGATAAATCACACATACCATAAATCTTTTGGTTTTAAATTCCCCAGAGAAGTAACTTAGGGTTGGCAGGCTTCATAACACGGCAGTTAAATAGGGATTTTAGGAATGTGTGGTGACATGAAATGACCTTCTCTGGACCTAAGACAGTGTACACACACTAATGCTGACCCCAGAAGCCTAGTGAGATCCCTGGTCCACCCCACTAATAAAACAGAGGCGTTCGAGTTTTGTTTGGTGGATTTTATTTTGTTTTGTTTTGTTTCATAAAAACTTACTTAAAAGCTTACTTTTTACTGTGGTAAGCCAGTGAAGTCTCCAGTCAGAAGCTGCTCCCAGGCCAGCTTGACCCATCTGATGTGAGCTCACAGGAACTTACACAGAGGGCAGACTCTGTAGACAGCAGGTGGATCGTGATGAGGGGGGATGAGGTCTGGTTTTCTCAGGGGTCAGTAGAGGAGCACATGCCTACAAAGCACAGGCCAAGAATGTTAGCATAACTCTATACATAAAAACAATAAAACGGCCCTTGTTTCATAGCATAAATGCGGCCCAAAGCTGATTTTAGACAATGTGACTGGTGTGTATAGATTAAAACACTAAGAAACACTGGAATAAAGTGTAAAGGTCTTTCCCAAAGCTGACAGCCTCAATGGTGCCAAGTAACTGGTGGTAAATCCTTCTTGTTCACACAACACTAATTCAGTTTGCTAGCTTGATGCTGCCTTGGGTCCCCTTCCACAGTTGTGGAGGACCACCCAAGAGAATAAAACCACGGACTGTACAGAGCCATATTGGATTTGGGCCTAGCCGCTTTTTGACTGCATGGCTCAAAGTGACTAGGTGACTCTGGGCTGTTTGGCCACAGAGACTCACCCCTAAGATGACTGCCTTAAGTCTTAAGATTGTTGAATGAAAGCCTCTCCCATGAATTTACGGCACAGAAAGATAACATTCAAGGGATGCCTCAGCTCCCTTAGCAGATACCTGTTACCTCCTGAATCAACACCGGATGTCTCACCGTCTACCGCCTCACCTCTTTGCCTCCAGCTATCACCACCTATATCCGCACCTCCCCCTCCTCTGTGTTTCACAAAGGACACTCCCCCTACCTGAAAGCCTTAAAAGCTGTAACATTCACCCCCATAAACGAGATCTTGACAACAGAATCTTGCTTGGTCTCCTTCTTCTCTCGCCCCCCATTTAGGCCCAAGGGTAGCGCCCCTTCGGGACCCTGAATAACTGGGTCCCCGCTGGCAGGGACAACGGACAGATTTTTCTTTTTTTATTTTAAATACCAAAGATCTAACTCCTTTAAAATCTGAACAGTGTGGTTTCATTTCAGTTCAACACACCCTTTGTGCCCTTACTGTGTAAATGAGCCTTAGTCCCTGAACTTGAGGACTTACAGCCTTGTGGAGGCACTACCCCCGTATTATCAGAAAATGACCTTTGTGACCAGGATTAGCTTTCGTTGCTCTGTTTCTTTGTTAGCTTTATCCCAAATAATCCCGCACTCTGAGGCATGTGGGTCACAGGTACTTACGTAACAGAGGGTGGGAAGACACACTCCCAGTATGGGCAGTCTTGGAAGGCTAAATCCATTGTGCCCTTTTTCTGCAGGCTGTGTATCTGAGGGCCCAAGGAATCTAAGGCTTTCTCAGTTACAAGGACGTTTCCTTATCTGATTCAGTGAGTGGGGATCTCTTTCTGTTTCCATGGTGGAGCATAAGCAGTTGTGTTTCGAAGACTCTCAACAGATGCCAATGGTGCTGGATCATAACTCATAACCACGCCTGAGAATTCTAAATATCCACAATACGGAACTGGGTTCTGTGTACAAGTGGAGACACATGAAAAGTGTTCGGAGAAGCTGGGTAGCGCGTTGGAGATCGGTTCACAGACCCCCCAATTCTGAGACCTTTTCCTAACTGAGCTGTCTGAGAACTTGCCCGTGGTTTTCAACCTTGCCACCCACCTCGTTTGCAATCACCCACCTACCTCCCACTTTGCAAAAGAAAGGCACAGCCCTTTCTTCAAGGAAAAAAAACCATAAACATTCCAATAGTACTAGGCTGAAATCAGTCTTTCTCTAGCAGAAGTCATACTCCCCAGATCTGCTTTGCGTTAGGATGTCTTCCCCTCTGTTTTTGTTTTGTAGCCCACACTCTAGGGATCGTAACCAAACTCATTGCCAAGGCCAATACAGAATAGACTTTTCCTGTGTTTTCTTCCTAGAGTTTTATGGTCCCAGGTATTATGTTTAGATCTTTCTTCCATTTTGAGTTGGAACGTTTCCACATCGTGTAAAACAGGAATCTACTTTTAGTTTTTTGTGTGAGTTTATTTAGTTTTTCCATGTCATTTGTTGATACACTGATCCTTTATCCATCTTTCCACCATGATCAAAATTTCTGGGTTTTTTTTTTTTCATACATAACTCTGGTCTAAAAATGGTTAGGTATATTATTTGAATCTTCCCATCATTGGCTTTTTTTTGCTGTGGTTGTCTTATCACATTTTTGAAGCCCCTAAACTTTGAATTTGGTCAGTATCATTTTCAAAAGCTCTTTGCTTAGCCAAAATTGGCAATAATTTTCTCCATTTTTCTTCCCCTTCTATAGTTTTTAATTTGATTTTTAAGTTTACAACCCACTTTGAATTAACTATTGTATATTGCAGACGGCCTAAATCGAAGCTTCTTTTAAAGGTTAAGTATAAAATTGTTCCAGGATCATTAATTCTCCTTCCTTCATTGAGTTCCCCTCCATTTTGCCCTCACTTGCTCACGCACATAAGTATGGGGAATATTCTTTGTTCAACTGACCGTTTCTGTTACCGCACACTGATGTCAGGGGTTTAAGGAGCCTGGGGGTGGTGGAATCAGGTGGTACAAGCTCTGCAGCCCCGGTCTCCCTGGCAACAGTGCTTCACCTGTTCTTAGAATGGGCCTTTCCATGTGAATTTTAGAGTGAGCTTACACATCTGTGTGAAATGCCTAATACAAACACGATTGGAATTAAGTTCAATCTAACTCACTTTCAAAATGATTGTTCTTAAACAATCGAACACTCCAAGTCTTGAACAAGATACATCCTTCAACTTGTTAAAGTCTTCTGTAATCTTTGTCAGGGATATTTATCTGTAATAGTCCTTCTGTTTGATTTATTCCCTGTATTCCAGTTTTTATCGTCTTAGGTGACTTGGTTTACATTTTAATCTATTACTCACCTTTAGTGTATAGAATCATAACTGATTTATATGTATACGTAGTTTTTCGGTGTTCCTGACAAGCTCCCTCATGAACTCTTACTGTTTTCTGTGGTCTACCGTGGCAAGCACGGTGAATGTGGATTAGACAGCTTTGTTTATCTATTTCCAACTTGATTGACACCATTTAATTCTGCCTGGCTTATGCTCTGACTGGAGCCTCCAACACTTCAGAATGAGAGTAGAAAGTCTGTATATCCTTTCTTTACTCTTATTCTTATGGTTATAGATTTACTTTATTCCGTATGTATGACTGTCTGCCTGCCTGCATGTATGTGCATCATGTGCATGCCTGGTACCCAAGGAGGTTATAAGATGGTATTCAGTCCCCTGGAACTGGTATTATGGATGAGTCTGAGTGTATATACTGGGAATGAGCTAGTATATTGGACTGGGTAAAATTTTAAAGTTGTTTGTTTGTTTGTTTGTTTAAAGACTATAAACCAAGGTGTAAACACAACAGTCAAACAGCCTGGAAAAAACCCTGAAAACCCAGAAGCTGAAACAATACAATGGCACACCCTCTCCAGAACACTGTTTGGTAAGTGTTTCTTTCATAAGAGGTAAACATCTCCATACTGTCCTACTCACCACATGCTTAGCTAGGAGAGAATTTTTTATCTTCATAAAAAATTGTATATATCAAAATTTGTAAACCTGGGTGGTGGTGGTGGTGGTATAGGCTTTTAATCCCAGAGCGAAGAAGGCAGAGGCAGGCAAATCTCTTAGTTCCAGGCCAGCCTGCTCTACGGAGTTTTAGGACAGACAGAGATACACAGAGAAAGCATCCAAATTTCCACGAGTAAGCACACCAGCTCATATCATGACAAAATACAACTCAGCAATGTAATGAAACACGGATTAACGGTTAAAACCATGACGAACGAAACTGAGTAGATGAAAGGGTGTGAGGCACGGGAGGCCATAGGGAGGGACCAGGTGACAACCAAGCTACGAGGGCAGGCAGTAAACAAGGGGTTGCTCAGAAGTTACAGAGAACAAAGGAAAGCTCAAGGGAAGGAGAATGCCAGGAGCATTCAGGACGATGGCTGCTCGCTTTATCTTGATCTCAGAGATGCATTTAAGGTTTTAAAGGAGCATGCTACCAGATTAATTGGGCCAGAAAGATGACTCAGCAGATAGCACGCATGGCATCATTTGAGGGCCTGAACTGGATCTTTGGAACCACAGGACAGAAGGCAAGAACTGAGTTTTGAAGGTTGTCCTCTGATTCCCTACATCAGCTATGGCACCCCACCCCATACGGACACACACAAAACAAATAGATATTAAAAAATTAAATATATTTAGCTTAGTACATTTCAATTATAACTCAATAAAGGGTTAATGGTATTAACACACAAAAATTTCCTATTGTTTACGTAAGGAAAATAGAAACATCATCGAGCAGAAAAATGGCTAACAATGTGAACAGGAAATTTACACACAGGAAAATGCAAACTAAGGATATGCATTTCTAAGGGGTAATGTTTCTTACGAGGGCAGTTGAAATAAAGCACAGCGCTTTAAACTGAAATATAATAACCTCAAATAATAACAGTATCATGTGTTGGAAAGAATGCTTATGGAAACACCACCTCGGATTGTCTTCTAGGGATGAAATCTGATACTAGCTTTTAAAGCTGAAGTTGGGCAATCGCCACAAGAATTCCAGAAGTAGTCAAACCCTTTGACCCCTGTATCGCCACTCCTTGGGGTTTATCCAAGCAAACCAAGCAGAAAACATAAGCAAATAAATGTGAAGAAGGTTCAAAATACATGTGCAAAATAAAATTGGGGCTGCTAAGATTTGATCCACAGAGCAAGTCCCAGAACAGAAAAGAATGAAAAAAGCAGAAAGAAAAAAAATCTCAAAAAATGTTTTTTTTTAAAAAAATGACAGCTTATATCAGTAAAGATAATATTCTCAAACACTATTTAATGTTCTAAAAATATTTTGCACTCAATGCTAAGAATCCAGACAAAAAGTCTGAGTTCTGTATCAGCTCGCAACCACGGGAAAATTCAGATTCTTTCGTGATTCGTAATAAATTATTTTTAAAGACATCATTTTTAAAAAATGACATATTTTTTCTATTCTTTCTTGTATTTTTCTATGTCTTTCGGCCCCGAAATTCTTTTTTCATGAAATATGTAACTTTGTAAAGACATAACCTCTGAGAAACAACAAATAGTTTCTCTTCTGTCCTCCCTGTGTACCAGGCTGCAAGTTGCAAGGGAGAGTTGTGGGGGAGTGAAGGAAGGAGTTCTGGATATTTCCTTTCCCCACCAGACTGAAACAATCTCAGCAGAAGGTTACCGAGCGTGACCGTGTGTAACGTTACTTCTTCCACCGCCGCCGCCTCACCCCACCCTCTTCCCATGTTGCTTAGTCATGCTTCGTTTCAGAGGCCGTGAAATCTGGCTCAGGGGTTTGCTGCAAGAGAGCAGGAGTGAAGTTTCTTGCTTCCAGAGAAATTAGTTTAAACCAGCCATGAAGAAAATGAAGACAGGCATACAGGTGGGGGGGGGGGGGGGTCAAGATCCAAACTCCAAATTTCATGTTGACCAGAAAATGAAAGGAAGGACTTGAAGAAAGGACAAGGTCACTGATAGATAACACGGTGTGGAAGACCTTTGGTCAGAGGTAGAGGTGTGCTCACCCACAGCTGATGGACTTCTCTCAGCACCGGAAGGGGCTCTGGCTACATCTGGTTTGGGTCCACCAGGATCCATGAGACTGACTCTGTAACTAGTAAACTGTAATCCCCTGAGGAGTAATTCCAGGCATTTTGACAATTCTGAATTATGTCACTGTTAAAAATTGGTGACCTTTTCCATACATCTTACTTGATGGGTAAATTTGTCAGTGTTTTCTGTAATTACAATTCCACTCTCTTGCATACACTTCTTTTATTTTTTCTTACAGAGAAACACCACATGCTTCTCCACTCCTCTTTTACGTGACACTGATTTCTGTTGGAGAAATTACCAGATCTTTTTAAATAAAGGCTTAAATGTTTGAATCTAGCCCCTCATCTAAATCCAGTGAATGGTCTTAAGGGCATCTTCTTAGGGAAAAACTGCCGTGCAGTTGCTGGTAGGAAACAGTCAGGCTGGATCCTTGCCTTGCAGGACTAGGCCATGAATTTGAGGAACGTAGGCACAAGTTGCTGCAATGTCTGTCCTTGGTCATCCAGTCTGAGCTCCTTCCTCACACAGTCCCTTGAGGCTCCTGTTACAGGTTCAGCTCTGATGTTAACACATCCCACATTCCCAGAGAGTTCAAGTTTCAAAGACTCCACTAGGTAACTATATCTTGATAAGACATTCCTACCATTTAGTTCTAGATCATGAAGACACGTTAGAGTCAGGTGCAGTGGTACATATCTGTTGTACTCATGACAATGGAAGGAGGAGACCAGAAGTTCAAGGCCAGCTTGGGGCTAGAGTATAAATCTATCTCAAAAACAACAAGCAAACAACAGGAAATCCCCCACAAGGACTAACAATATTTCCGGTCACAAAATATGTGACTACTGTTAAAATGTTTATATTTCAAAGCAACTGTGTAAAAGTGATCTTGCTAAGTATGGCTTAGGAAAGAAGCTGATATGTACTATGTAACTTTGCAAAGTGTATTATTGTTGTGTATCACTGATGGCACACCCAGTACAATGCACAACAACAAATCAACATCAGGGAATATTTCTTTAACAAAGGAAGAGTGTGTACCTTGCTGGAGAGAAAGCAAATGTCTCTGTGTGAAGATTCAAGAATTAGAAGGCTTTAGACTTCTTCACATCAACCAGTAGAAACCATATGACCTGGACTTATCTGATAGGCATTTATTTAAGTCTAAAACTCTGGGGTCAGCTAGACTTTCAGTCCATTACTAAGGACTGAAGTTTTAAAGATAGTTTTAGACCTAAGGGTTTAAAAAAGTACTAAATGCTTCCATAGGAAGCTCTCTGAGAGTTCCTCTACTAAACAGTGCCAGAAGACACAGGTCTTCAGTGAAAGAATGGAGCAAGGAGTCCCCACAGAGCAGAGCCACCGTGCAGCAGGAGACCCCCAGCACACACTTTAGCAACTCAGGAAAAAGAGCTCCCGTAGAAGAACTAACAGAACACCGGATACCAGTGAAAAGGCTAAGAGAAGGACAATACGGGGCTTAATTACTGAACAGCGTTCAGAAAACTGAGAAAGACAAAATATTATTACTTACTAAATATAAAGTTGTATTAATTTTTCAGAATTTCATACATGCATGAATCGTATTTCAATCATATTCCCTAGCTCTCTCAGATCCACCCTCCAATTTCCCACCCCTCCAAGTTCAGGTCCTCCTTCTTTTCTTTCCAATAGGCCACTGAGTCCCATTGATTCATAGATCCTGATGGACACATACCAGGGGACTTACTCTTAAAAAAAACCCATTCTCCTCTCCTAGAAGTCAATTGTAAATAGCTCCTCAGTTGGGAGTAGGGGGTCACAAGCCCCGCCTCCCTCACCACCGAATGCTGTCGGGCTTGTTGTGTTCAGGCAGCCACACTGCTGTGAGTTCAGGAGCATAGCAACCCTATCACGTCTGGAAGACATTGGGTCACTCTGGTCCTCCCCAGGAAACGTTAACAACGTTAAATGAGCTACAGTGTGCAGATGATAACTATGACCAAATTAAGATGTAACTATATTAGAAGACTGAAATCAGAAGATATGCCTCGCAGGATGATGGAAGAAAATTCAAACCTTACCCTCTGTAGTAAAGAGTCAATGAACAGAGCAGGGGTGATGCGGGGAGTAGGGGATCCTCATGAAGTGGGCTGGGCATTGTGGCTCAATGGAAAGACTATTTGTTATGCAACCATGAGGACCTAAGTTAGAATCCCAGCACACATATAAAAAGTGGGGTACAGCTGTCAGGACAGGGGATGGAGATAGGTGGACACCTAGAGATCACTGGCCAGCCTAGCTGACATTGAATGCTTCTGGTTGAGGTAAAGACTACCTAGGGACTCAAAGACAGAAATGTCCTGCTCTGGTTTTCACATGCCTCAGGGATGAATGCTCTATGCTCCTGTATACTCTTTTTTGTGTTCTACAGATGCTACTACACTACAGTTCCACTACACTACACACACACACACACACACACACACACACACACACACACACACACGATGAAAACCACAAACAAGCAATTTATAAATCCAGAAGTAATAAAAAAACAAAAGAACAAAAGGAGTTGAAAGTGGTTGCCTTTGGATGTTTGCCATGACAACCAGTGATTTACAATAGACCTCTGGAAATACTTAACTCTTTTAAATAATGTGCATCAATACAGTATCTAGAAGGATTAATAAAATGTGAAAAAGGAGCTGGGACATTAAATGAAATGCTGATGCCTATTTTTTTGTTTCCATGGTTTTGGTCTCAGCACTTGTCATGCAGAATAATCATCCAGGAGCCCTCACGTCTTTGCTGCATGGAGACATTGGCTATAACCCCTGCCTTCAACATCTTATAATTTAGTGGAGGTAACATAGAATGCTCTGCGATTAAAAAATGGGAAAACTGTAAGCATCATGGGAAATGAATGAAATGCTCTGAATAATTTAAAGGAAGGAAAGCACGGACCGAAGGAGGCTGGGGAGGGAGGCTGGGGAGATGGTCATGTGAGGCAGGGAGACAGTTCAGGGCGCTTGCAGATCTCCTGTGGTTTAGTTCACTACAGCTCAGAGCATGTGAAGGATGCATTAAGCTGTGACTGGCTGGATGCAAATACACCACGGAGGCTGGTTCTGCCAGGTTGGAGCTTTCTGAGACTGGAATGCTTTTTCTCCCATGTTGACCCTTTGCTTTGAGAAATGTAAATGTAGGATGCTTATGGAGATGCCTAGCTGCTGTGTTATTGATAAGGCATGCTGTCTCTTGAAGATTTTACTGTCTGAATCTTCGTCTATCCCATGAGAGACGTCTCCTTTCTAATTAACCTATTTCCCAAAAGGAGCTTTCACGTCACAGACACCAGACTGCTAAAAAAAAAACCTAATCTGTGTTCTTTCTTCCCCTTACAGTAGGCCATGTTTCGTAATCTTAAAAAAAAAGTTGATTACAAAAAAAAAAAATTAACTACAACTTGCTCCTTTAATTATTTTGTATTTTTGGTGACTGATAAAATAGTTTTGTTTGTATGATGGATGGGTCCTGTCTGTTTACAAACATCATAAAGTTCATGTGACAGGAAGGCTTAGGGAGGAGGCCTGCTTTTGCTTTGGCCTTCTTTTTTCCCTCTTTCTTATTGAGTTCCATTGGCATAAACTGGCTGTCTAATTTCAAAAAATTTATACTACATCTTTCAACAACGGGAATACATCAAAGCCCAAATACCCTTTTTGTATATCTTGCACTAAAGTCCCTGTATTTATAGAAGAAGGTTTAAGAGAGTCACCAGTGGCAATTGATCTGAGCCTCTCACATCTTGGTCTGTGGCTTTATTTCCGTCCAATTACGTCACCTCTTCTTCCTAGCTTTCCCTTCATTCTAAACTTTGGATTGTTTACAGGGCTCATTCAGCACTTTCTTCTGAATTGGAACTTTTAGTCCTTGGAGAAGGAACATTAAAACTCAGGTGGTAACCAAAACTTAAAGATAGAAAGTAAACAATTTACACTTCTCAGGAAGTTCCTGAAACTGAGACTCTCAAGCTTCCTCCCCAAAGTTATATAAGCAGTAATAATTGCTGGGTAGAAGAGACTCTCAAACATATCCAGCTGCCTGCAAGTCATGCAAAGATCTCTAGAGATATAGATTTTTCAACTCATTACCCATACTGTAAATATCTCATCACCTACACTCCTATAAGTAACTCCTCAAAATCTTACTGCTACACAAATCTAGACATGGGAAAATTATTATTATTATTATCATCATCGTCGTCATCATCATCATTATTATCATTATATCATTATAATCATTATTATCATTATTGTTGTTGTTGTATCTAGAGTAGATGCTTTTGTATGTTGGGTGAGAAGATTCCCCAGAAAAAAATTACACAATACCCTAAAGACATTTCTCAGAATCTGTCAAAAGTTTACTTCTAGATTATATGTTCAGTGGAACATCTGATATTGTAAATTATGAATCAGTCACCACATCTCAAGTTTTTTATGTAGATGTCATCAGACTTGATGTAATAAAAACATCAGATTGACTTAACATGTATATTTAATCAGAGATCTCAATGAACAATACTGTCCTTCAGGGCTAAAACCTTTGACTTCCATCTCCTCTACTTATTCATTTCTATTTGGGAATAATGCCAATTTGAGGCTTTTATTTGATGTCCCTAAATATAATTTAGAACAAGAAAGCTACCATTAACCACTAATCCAGTGATGGAGACCCCAACCAGTCAATATGGCCTTGACTAAAAGACTAGGCCTAGGGAGTAAAACATATATAGTAAAAATATGGACTCAGGCACTTAAGGGATTGATAATGAAGACTGGAAATCCAAGGAACAGATGTGTCTCAGTACTATCCAGGCCCATATCTAACTAGAAAGAGTTACAACCCAATAAAAATGAAAGGCAGTGGTTTTATTGACTTACTTACATCCTATCATTTCAGAACTCTGAAAAGGAAAAAGAAAGACACAAATGCTTCTTGAACTCTCTCTGTTAGTCACTTGTGCAGTAAATGGTAAATAATACCAAATATCAACTCTCTTTTTTTGTTAAACAACTTTCTTGAATTGAGTGGGTAGGTTGGTCATGGTTTTGCTGGCTGTTTAGATTCAGCCATTCCTGGGTGTGGAAAAATTTTAATCCAGTAACATGGCTGCTTTGACAAGGGATCACATCCAAAGACCTTCTAGGTCTGTGTGATCTGGCTGGAATGACACATCTTTAATCCTCTGCCTCGAACACATTCTTAGTACATACGTTTAATCCTTAATATTGAAGGTAAAGTTAGTTTATGGAAGGAAGCAGCCATTTTTTGAAAGTAATGTCTAATTAAGGGGCAGACAGAGTGATGAAGTCAGAGAAAGATTTGACACAATGAGTCAGAAAGCCCAACTCTCACAAGAACATACAGGAAAGAGAAACAAGTTAAGAGAGATATACAGAGAGAGGGAGAGGGAAAGAACATTTTTATTGGCATAGTTGTACAGAGACAGGTTTCAGAGAAAGAACAAACTAAACACCAATAAGGACAGAACAAGGCAGAGAATCAGAAGGAACCAGAAGATTAGAACATTTTGCCAAAATTAGTATGAGCCCTAGCAGAGCAATTCGGTCAGAAGATGAAAGAAGCCAGTTTGAATCAGTCAGTGTGGAGAGGAGTTTTGAGTTAGGACAGCTGAGTTGAACCACCCAGCCAGAATTCAGAAAGAACTAGAAAGACTGAGCTTATTCAGCAGTAAGTTTCAGAGGCCGAAAACATTCTAGGCATAGATAAGATTGTAAGGAGGCTAGAAGCTTCCAGGACTAGGCCTAGGTTAACAGACAAAGGCAGTAAACCTCAAAGACAACAATTACTAAAGCAGAATAAAAGTTACTGTTATACCTAACAGTGTGTTTTATAGTTGCAAGGAAAAACCCAAGATTTATAAACAGAATCACATGATGCATAAGGAAGTCTCTGTTCAGAAGCCTCACTTCCTCTCCACTCTGCTCTTAGAAGCAACTCCCATGAGACTAATGGGATGAGACGTTACTGACGGAATGGGTAAGTCTCTGCTAAGAGCCTTACCTGGGAATAAGACGTGATATGGTTTGAGGACATAGTCAGTCCGTCTCAAACTCTCACCTACAATTTTCTTTTCCTTTTAAAATTTATTTTGGCTACAACAGCATTAAGTCATTCATCTCATAAGGAAGTAAGTTAGAGGTTGGAGACTAGAGACTTTAACCTCATTGCCCACAAACAAGACATAGATGAAGGATTTAAACCTAATATCTCTGGTTCTCAAACTCCTGCATTTTTATAACATGTTGGTCTACAAGAACCACACATTTAAATATCTGGTCTGAGATGGCCAGAAAAATATTACTTGTGAGGCAGAAAACTAGAGAATCATGTCAACATAGAGTTAAAATATATCTCAGGGTTACTATTGCTATTATGAAATACCATGACCAAAAGCAACAGGGAGCATGATAGTGCCTGTTTGGCTTATACATCTTTAGTCACAGTCCATGGAGGAAAGCCGAGGTGAACTCAAACTGAGAAGGAACATGGAGGCAAGAACTGATGCAGTGGCCATGGAAGAGCACTGGTTACTGGCTTGCTCCCCATGGCTTGCTTTGCCAGCTTCCTCATAGAACCCAGGACTGGTGGCCTCTCCCACCATAGAGTGGTCCCTCCCACTTCGATAACTAATTAAGAAAATGCCACATAGACCGGCATACAGCCAGTTCTTATAGAGGCATTTTCTTAATTAAGACTCATTCTTCTCTGATGACTCTAACTTGTGTCAAGATGACATAAAAACTAGTCAGCACAAAATAGAAACCTAATTAAGTTTAATAAGTCCATATGTTTAAAACAAATTATTTTAGAAACCTATTAGGGGACACAGAAATGGCCAGTAGTTAAGAGCTCTTGCTAC
Source organism: Rattus rattus (assembly GCF_011064425.1). Taxonomy (NCBI): domain Eukaryota; kingdom Metazoa; phylum Chordata; class Mammalia; order Rodentia; family Muridae; genus Rattus; species Rattus rattus. The sequence goes on from NC_046158.1 coordinate 28,886,606, forward strand.
TCTTTCAGAGGGTTAGAGTTTGGTACCCAGCACTCTCGGCAGACACTCACAACTGTCTGTACCTCTTAACCTCAGGGGATCCAATGACCTTTTCTGGCCTCCATACATACATGCATGCATGTGCACATACTCATACACAAATGCACACAGATACACAGAAAAAATAATAATGTAAATATATTTTAAAGATTAAAAAAAATTAACTGTTTATAGTAGAAACTTTGTATTTGGGAGGCTAGAAGAAGATGGGGTACTGAGCAGTTGCCCTGAAATAAAATTGTAAAGATTTGTTTGTGTGTCTTTCTACCCTTCTTCCAACTGGTTTTTCCACTAGAGGCCCTGCTGTCTAATCCTGAGGCTGGCCGCACACTACTTCTTTCTTAGTTCCTTCCATGGGCTTGTCTTTGCTCTGGGTTCTATCATAAACTACCTAGAATCTCCATGTCACCAGTGATGTCACCAGAGTGGGTGGGTGTGCTGTTAAAGAGGATCCCTTGCAAAGTAATACCTGGACCCAGAAAGCATGCTTTTTTTTTTTTTTTAAAGGCCATCTAACCTCAAGTTCTATTAAAGAAAGGCATTTGAGTAGGCAACACTTAGTGATCACTCTATAACCAAGCATCCGTCCTCCAGTGGATCTGTAAGCATGAAAAATGATTTAATTCTTGTGAAGGGGAGAAAGCCCTCCTTCCTTCTCATTCATGGGCTAACGTCAAGTGGATTTTATGCCCCATTGGAAATAGATGTGTGCTTGCCAGCTGGGGCGCCTCTCTACCTTCTTTCCCATGAGAGGCTACTTACTTGGAAATAAACAAAAAGGATTTTGTTCTGCTCACTTGGGAAAACCATTCTATGCATATTGATGGCGAGGAATTGTCACAGTGCTTCTATAAGCTTTTCTGAAACCTCTTCCCCTGCCCGTAACTCCTAGTGACAGTCTTCGCTCAAACGGAAGCAACCCAGACAGGGCAATGCTCTCATCCGCGTGCTCTCTGGGAAATGGGAATATAGGTTTCCTAGCCAGCCAATTACAAATCTGTGCTCATTAACATTTCAAAAAGAGAAAATAATTAATAATGCTCTTACTATGTTCCTGGAGCATGTTGGTATTCAGTATGTATTTTTTTAAATGAATGGGGGAAGTGAATATGTTGTTATTAATCAAGCCATCCTTAGAATCTTCTTTATGCATTATAGAACTTCATGTGTCACATGTATCTGACTTATAAATATATACTTTATATGTAATATATAATTATGTATTACATGTAACTTACATTTTTCTTTATGTAAATATATGATTAAATAAACGATGCCTGTACCATACAGTTCAAATAGTTTTGTTATCTAAATTCATTTACAACAGTTTCTTCAAAAGGCACCAGTATGAGCTAGACTGTTTTACATGAATTGCCAAAATGCCTTCAAAATATGATAGAATTCAGGATAGATTACCAAGGGAAGACTATTTATCTGTAAAGTGTAAAGATTATATTCATACATTTAAAGGGAAACACCTCCAGTTTAAGAAGCACTCCCTCTGCTTGAAGGCATTCCTGCCTACACAGACCACGGCATCCATCATGCATGACAGCAGGTGTCTACTTCATGGGCTGCTTTCCCATGTTTTGGTTGAATTGGTTGAATGACCTCCTAGTATGGTTTGGGGCAAAGGGATCTCAAGTCAATAGGAACGATCTAGAGTGGTGGAGAGGACAGAGAGTGGATAAGCAGAACAGAACCGGCCATTGTCTGAATTCCAGAAATGCTTGGGATGTCTGCGCACTCCTGCTGCACGTTGAAATAACTTAGTAGAGTGACCTAAGCTCAGGAGATCTTGACACATTTATTTTGCACTGGAAGCCACTTTAAAAAAAAAAAAATGGCCATTGGCCTCAGTGGAACACAGACTTATCCTTAAATCGAAAGAAACTGGTAACAGTTTTACTCAAAATCCCCAATGCCAATATGTCTGGAAAAATATGTTGTAAGGGAAAGGAAGGGGGTGAAAGCTTTCGTGAGCATAACTTATCTTTGACTGTCACAAAATCAATAGGCTTTACAGAGCAGAGGAAATTCAATAGCTAGGCATTCATAATACAGATCAGTTTGGGTGATTTGTCTGTCTCTAATAAGGCAGGCTTTAGACCCCAGCTTCTCGTCCTTTAAAACTCAAAAGGGGTGTGGATTTCTCCATCACAGCCAAGTCCTCTTGCTTGTCTATTGTCAGGACTTTACAATGGTAGTGCTTGTCTGGCCAGGCCTTGGTTCACCCAGGAGAACAGATCTCACATTAGGGCGTGGAGTAACAGATGCCCTGCTTTACGCCAGCATTCAGCCTCCCTCAGCCTGCCTGACAGCCTTTTCATGCATCACGGATTCATCTGTTTCAATGCAAAACCCACGGCAAGGCTGCAAGCATTCGTTTCTCCCCCTGGAGACTACTTTGTTGAAAGGGTCCAGATATTCACTCTGGAAACTGGACCCATTGCAGAAACATGTGGAAAAGACTGCAGTGCCCTGACCTGACCCGGCTCTCATCTGAGGAAGCTTGTGCTCAGGCAGGCACTTGGCAGTGTACTTAGCTATGGGGCTAGAGGGAAGGCAACAGGCAAAGAAGAGGCTGGAGATCGTGGGTCGGTGCAAAGGGGAAAGGAGCATGAGCAGTGGGTATTAGAGGAAGTAAATATAAAATAATACTGAATTCCAACATGAGCAGTCACTTTACACTTAATCTGAATCTTCAAAGACAAGACACACCTAAAACTACATGTATTAATCCTTTTTAGACAGAAGGAGGAGGAGAGGAGGAGGAGGGGAGGGGAAGGGGGAGGAAGAGGAAGAGGAAAGAAGAAGGAAGAAGAAGAAGAGGAGGAGGAGGAAGAAGAAGAACAAGAGGAAAAGGAGGGGAAGGAGGAGGAGGAAGAAGAGAGGAGGAGGAGGGAGAAGAAGGGGAGGAGGGAAGAGGAGGAGGAGGAAGAAGAAGAAGAGGAAGAAGAAGAAGAAGAGGAGGAGGAGGAGGAAGGGGAGGGGGAGGGAACTGGGATTCAAAGAGAAGAAAAAAGCATGCCAAATGTCATATGACTATGAAGGCTCCAAGCACTACCTATTTGGCTCTAAGGCCAGATTCCTTGCATCTATTCCAATGGACTCAGTTCCATTGTTACACAATAGTTGAAGGATAGGTCATGATACTATCGTAGTAGGTGTGAGCATTAAGGTTCTTCTCAAACCAATGCATACATAACTCTCTTGGTCTGTCAAAACCAGGGTTTGGAAAAATAGCATTAAGTATGACCAACACTGATGATCTTCTAAAAGCCGATGCTTCTGAGTGTGAGGTCCCTTTCTGGAAAATGTAGCAAAGAATTCCACACTACCTCCTGTTCTGCATGGATACATGAGTGAAAGAATAAGGGAAGCATTTCTAACTCCTAAGTTGTCTGGCATGTAGGTCTCAACAGTAGACTGGAGTCCTGGCTGGGAGCAAAGAAAGGGGTACCAACTAATTAGAGGAGGATTTGGCGAGTACTGGAGGGTTTGGGGAGCATCAACTGGGTCCTACCTGTTTTTCTCTAAAAGCTAATTTAACAGGGCTTCTTGGAAAGGCAGGAAATGAACATGATCCAAACAGTCAATAAGTAGATCTTTCGTGCTGGCTTCATGCTCATCCTGATTAACCTGTGACATCGACAGTGCAGATCAGTACTGAAGGCTGAAACCAGAATGGAGAAAAAACTGGTTGACAGCCTGCTCAGAGGCACCAGTGGATGGCATATTCAAGACACAGAGCCTACGGGCCACCATAATTGTTTTCCTTAGACAGGAACCTTCTCCTGACCCGTCACACCTCTGTTCTGAGCATTATTTTGAAACTGAGCTGACGGAGCACAAGAGAGTTGCTGTCTTCTCCACGGTCAGCGTGAAGCAGATGGACTGAGGAGAGGTTTGCAGCACGTGAAATCAATGCATAGAATGATGGAAGCAGCTGTTGCTCACTTGCGAGATGATGCAGGAAAGGACTCCAAGGAAAAGGCCCTCACATGTTTCAAAACCCAAGGGTTTAACCAGGACCTAACAAGAAGGATAAAAAGGCTGTTCCAGCTTTGTAAGACCAGAAGTGCCATATTATATATGTTGTCCCTGTATTTACTGTAGAAGAAATTTAAAATCCGATGGAAAACAAAGTAATTGCATATTTGTCACATGTGGGCAAGTGAATATACATAAACAGAGTCACAGAGCGACACACAGAGGCACATAAACACACACACACACACACACAGACACACAGACACAGACAGACAGAGTCATAGAAACAGAAAACCTCACACACTGACACATAGACTGACAGAAAACCTCACACATTGACACATAGACTGACAGAAAACCTCACACACTGACACATAGACACACAGACATATACAGAGTCACAGAGCGACACACAGAGGCACATAAACACACATACCCACACACACAGACACACAGACACAGACAGAGTCATAGAAACAGAAAATCTCACACACTGACACACAGCAGACAGAAAACTCACACAGAGACACGAAGACACATGGACACACACACACACACACACACACACACACACACACACACACACACACAGGCAATGCAAAGCCTGAATTTGTGAACTCCTAGGAAATGGCCCCTTTCTTCAAGCTGTTTTACCAGCCATCTTTAGCTTTTGATCTACCTAATTGTACAAGGTAGAAACTCAAACTCATATTTTATCATCTCTAAACTCAAAACCTACACAGATCTCTCCTGTTTAAACTGAACTTTGCCAATGGCTTAAAAATGCCTCCTCTTACATTCCACTGCCTAAACCATAGACTAATAGAAGGAGGTTCTGAGCCATGTTCCCAGATAGAATCTGTCACTAAGAAAGGGTGGTTAGATATTTGGAAATAATTTACGATATGCCACCTAGTTACCCAGTCTTAAACAGGTAATACTAGTGCTTTTCAAGTTCAGTCTCTAGAAGAGACCTCCAGAAAAAGAATTGGCAGTCCTGTCCAAAGGCCTTGAGATCCTGGTCTAAGGGCTGCTTATAGATCCACTGGCATTTCACTGAGTAGACACTCAAGGGAAGAAAGATAAGGAAGGATAAGTTCAAATTTATTAAAACTCTGGCAGTATATCAGGCGTGGAAATTTTAGCAGCTTGGAACAGATGAGCAGAAGTCCCTTCTTAGGGGACTTAAGAAGTCAGTTCTTAGCCCATTGCAGAAACATACCCACCAGCCCCTCAAACACACAGACATTCCTATACCCTGCTACCCACCTGCCTTCAGCACACATACACACGCTGCATAAATGCAGTCTTACAAGCTCACGGCTAGAATTTTTCATGCTGAAGCCACGAGTTAATGGGACTTGTTCTTGTTTGAGAAATACTGTCATTTCATAAAAGATGATTTACGCACATCGTTCATCACAAACATGTAAAATGTTCTGTTATCCAGAGGAGAAAGAAGCATTTCCCTCCTTCGTCCTCTGTCCCTGAAGGTGGTCGATGAGAATAAAATTATTTGACCTTTGCTTTAAAAGCAGCTTTGGGAATTTGGGGGTTTGAGACAGCCCTTTTGCAGACCTGGTGAACCAGCTAATCTCACTGCCATTTAACTTGTTGCTATGTGCCGGAACAATTTCTTTTTCCAGATATGCAGTCAGTTAATGGTAGGTAAAAATATAATTCAAAACACCCATGAAATGGAATGCTCAGAAAACTTTGGGTTGTACCCATAAATACAGAGACAATTGTTTTAAAAAGCCTAGTTCCTTTCACCAAGAATGTAAAATTAATTGTTTTTATTTTAATTACAAACCGTGAAAAATTAGCAAAAAAGAAAAAAAGAGTTGGTTCCTTGCCTGGAAGTAGAAGCTGAAAGTTAGTGAACTAAATTAGAAATTGCTAATTCAGAAGAACTAGAATACAGGACAATCTTCACCAACTATTCAATTTCTTTCTCCATTTTTCAGTTTCCTCACACTTAGCTTTTAAACAATTTTGTTTTAAAAGATTTATTTATTTACTTAATGTATATAAGCACACTGTAGCTGTCTTCAGATACACCAGAAGAGGGCATCAGATCTCATTACAGATGGTTGTGAGCCACCATGTGGTTGCTGGGAATTGAACTCAGGACCTCTGGAAGAGCAGTCGGTGCTCTTAACCACTGAGACATCTTTCCAGCCCCACACTTAGCTTTAAGCACTGGACTTCGCCCTATAGCGTGAATATGTGTTACACGCTTGGCAGTTAGTGACCAATCCTTTTTTTCAAAGAGTATTTTTAAATGTTTATTTATTTATTCTAATGTGATGTGTGACTGTCTGCATGTACAGATATACACCACATTAATACAGTGCACACAGAGGCTACAGGACAGTGTCCAGACCCCCAAACACCAGAGCTACAGATAGATGTGAACCACAGTGTGGCTGGGAACTGAGCCTGATCCTTTGAAAGAAACATACACATTCTGTACAGCAGAGCCATCTCTCCAGCCCAAGTAGCCTGTTTTCTGTTGGTTTTAATTAATTAATTAATTAATTAATTAATTATTTTGTTTGTTTGTTTGGTTGTTTTTTTTTTTTTTAATTTTTCTCCTTTTCTCTATCATTATAACCAAGGCGTCTTCATATTCTACATCCTAGATCTATAACATGACAGAGCCTCCCTGTGCCTGGATTCCTGCATGCCTCTATGGGGAAGAGATCCATGAGGGACGTATCACAGGAATGGTGTAACTTTGGTATGCTCTGTTGTGAGACTGCCTGCGACCACAGCACAAGTGAACAAACCCTGACGCAAACATGGAGTCAGCAATTGCACACCTGCTGATAGCCCGCCTTGTGAATTAAAAATGGAGCAATCACAGCCCTTTAGAACTCTAAGTTTCTCAAGAGCTTTGGAAGCCAGAATTGTGCTTACTGATAAAAATGTTCTAAGCTTAATTCCAGCTCTGTCCTTTTAAGTTCCTAAAGGGTTTCTGAATCGTGCAACTCTGGAGCATTTGTTGGTTCATCAACCAAGTCTACAAAAATGCTTTTGTTCATTTGTTTTTATTCATTGAGTTCTGCTCAGCCCTGCCCTACACGGAAGCTTAGAGTGTAGGGACTCCTCTCTCAGTGGCTGTTTTCTTGTAGGGCCCTGGACTGATGCAGGCTAGGTCTTTGACAGAGTAAATTATAATAGTTTAGGAAGAATACATTTCATAGATCTTGCCGAATTGTAAAACATATTGTGACAATGTCCTAGAAATGTCTTTGTTATGACACCAACTGTATGATGCTAATTAGGACAACTGGGGATCAAATTGAATTGTCTCCTTGGAATAATGAGTTGACGGGAACCCATTTCAAACTGCTGAGAGAAGGGCTCCCACTGTCCTCGGGTGTCAACTGGATGCACCCAAGGGTGATCTCTAACTTCCTTTTCTTCCTAGAGCCCGGAGACCAGAAGCTGTCCATTGAGAAAGCAGTAATAACGGGTGAGTGTCTACACGTTTGGTTTCCAGAGTACATGGCTATCTTACAGATGAGACAACTGAGGCTGAGCAGACAGTAGCTCAAGGGGCGAGGCAAGATCCAACCTAGGTCCTAGCACTTCAACTCTATCCTCGAGTGGCAACGTAGAAATGGGTCCGCATGCTCTACCCATCTTGGGGGGAAGTTCTAATGAAGATTGATACTATTTTTATTTTTAACCGAATGCAGTCATCATTCCTGTAAATGGATGCATGAGTCCTACAGTCCTGATAGGCAAGATGTAAGACTTCAGAGTTCTGTGTTTATAATGGGAGAAACAATAAGGCAGATTCATGAGCCGGGACATCAAACCCAAACAGCACAGTCAGTGTTAAACCCCGGGGAAGTGCCAGAGCGTTCCACTGACAAGTTACATCACTGACAAGTTACATCAGCACCTTACTGGAAGGCACTCAGCCCCAGTGGAAAATGCACCTTCCTTTTGCTCTCCACATAGATGTTTCTCGGAAGTGATAATTACTAAAATCCTTTCATGTTTTTACCTCTTTTTTTTTTTAAGATTTATTCATTTATTATATATAAGTACACTGTAGCTGTCTTCAGACACACCAGAAGAAGGCATTGGATCTCATTACAGATGGTTGTGAGCCACCACGTGGGTGCTGGGAATTGAACTCAGGACCTCTGGAAGAGCAGTCAGTGCTCTTAACCGCTGAGCCATCTCTCCAGCCCTTACCTCTACTTTTAAAACATGGTCAGGAAGGAAACAGAGACTAAGACTCCAATGCACAGCACTTCTATTCTCTTTTATTCCTTTGAAATTAATTTAAAACTAATAGCACTCTTAGCAATGCTCCCCCTCCACTCCCTCCCCCCGACTCCGCTTATTTATTTTTATTTATTCATCCAGTGGGTTTGTTTATTCTTACTGTGCAAAGGGTCGTATTCCATTCATCTCCACCTTCAATTCCTGTTATATCAGTACATAGAGGGATTTTACAGAGGTTTGGGGTGGGCAGGCTGGGAGAGCTAAGACTCTTTCCTTGGTTTCCTTAACACACTGCCAATTCTGTTGCTATTAAGACCTTAAGATCAACTTTACTATCTCCCCTTGAGACAAGACTTCCTCAAAGCCCTCATCCAGGAAGTGAGAATCCCTTTAGCAGTTTAGTTACTCACCCTGAGATAAGCCTCCGGGTTCTCTTCCCCCAGAACACAAACAAGACTCTCTTTCCTCGCCCTTATAGGGGGGGAGGGGGGGGCGCAGAGGGGTTAACCTGGAAAACAATGCCTTAAACAATGCCTGATATTGTTATCTTAAAAGATAAATTGGAATAAATTTAACTTTCAAAATGCAAGGTGGGGCTGGGTGTGGTGGCCCAAGGGAAAAAAAAGAAAGACAAAAACTAAAAACACCACCAACAAGAACAACAAAAACAAAATCAAAAGGTGTGGTTGTTAACCTTCATTTTCCTCTTGACTCAGGAGACCTAACTCTGGGCATCTCTGAGGGCATTTTCATTTTAACTGAGGGAGAAGACTCTAAATAGAGGCAGTACCTCCCGATAGGACTGAATAAAGAGGAAAAAAGGAGAGACATCTAGTTGAGCACTGTCTTTACCAGACTGCAAAGGACCCTCTGTCCTGCCCCGCTTTCCTCCCGCTTCCGACAAGATTACCAGCTCTGATGAACGGCCCATCCCAGGGCCACAGCAACAAAAAAGGTAACAAATACACAAGGTTGTTTCCAAGTAAATACCTCCCCACCCCTCTTTCCTGCTGATAGTTTTGTAACTATGTGCACTCCAGCTTTTTCCAGATCCTAAGGTCCGTGCTGAATGCTCCCTGATTACTCACCAAAAGGTCACGAACTGCCCTGGGCTCTGTATGGACACAGACATTCCTGAAAGAAATCAAATGCATCTCACACAACGGCCATGCGTGTGTGAGCATAGTTGAGAGTTCTTCCGTCTACTTTCTAATCCTCATTGTCCCCCAATCTGCCTAGCACTTAGCAGATTGCAGATGCTACTTGAATGTGTCAGCTTTGCCAAAGATTTTCTTCATACTTCATTCAGGGTGATTTCCCATTTCACTGAAATAAAACTCTTAATTTTCGTAAGAGACTGTTTAAAAAAAAATCTACTCTTGCTTTAAAGTTTTCTGCAGAGTGGGATTTTGTGAAGAACTGAGTTCTAAAATGATTTCCTTCTAGAACGTGCTGAACATCTCAAGTAGCTAAAGCCACCATAAAAAAAAAAAATCTGAACAAGGCCCTAGCCACTTAGAAAAAAGTTGATAGGTGGCAAGAGAGATGGCTCAGTGGTTAAGAACATTTGTTGCTCTTGTAGACAACCGGGACTTCGTTCCCAGCATCCACATGGTGTCACACAACCATCCACAGCTCCATTTCCCTATCCCATGCCCTTTTCTGACCTCCATCGGCACCAGACATACACAGAGTACACATACATCTGTGCAAGCAAACAGACCGAGAAGGGTAAGATAGGCTGGTTCCGGCGTCAAATTGTCAGTTAAGGAGACTAGGCCTAAACCTATGTTACCAAGAACTGGGCAAGTCAGTTACTGAAAAAAACAAAACAAAACAAAAAACCGAGGCTTCAGGAAGCTAGTCAGGAGCTGCCCCGTCTCCTGTCCTGAGGCAAGGACAGTTTCCAGACTTCCTCAGCAATAGTTTCCAAAGTAATGATTCTGAAATTTCTATAGACAGGGACCGAAACCCCATAATGGTCCTGAAATTTCTGTAGAAATGAACGGAACAGATTAACATAGAGGTCATCTACCCTAGAATTCCCTCAATGTGGTTTAAATCAGGCCTGCGAGCTCATGTGGATGTATCTCTCTCTTGGTAATGGGAGACCCCAGCATGCTAGACTTCTGCAGAATAAAACACTTTGTGTTTACATGCTATTTGACTCTTGGGTGTTATTCTTCAGTGAATCATGGACCCCTACATTGCATATAAAGTGTAGTGAGATTTGGGCCTGGCAGCTTTGTAACTGCATGGCCACAGTTAAGAAGTCATGGGATTGTTGGACAGAGGCCTCTCCCATGTATTTACAGCACAGGAAGAAAAGACCAAGTAGTAAACACCCGGTGTCTCCACTGCATGACCTCTGCTGAGCCCGGCTGATGCATGTGGAACCGACACACCTGGACCACACCTGGGCGGTGGTCAATTTACTTCTGCCTTTTGCTTCCTCAGCCTTTATCCTTGAGATTTAGGCTGGTCTTCTGGGAGCCAGGTAGTCACTAGCCAGGGTTTCCCACTGTGCTTCCCAGTCACAATGATGACTTTTTTTGATGATGGCTTTTTTTTTCTATTTTTAGTTTAAAAAAAAAAAACGATTCAAATTTTTGTTTGAAAGAAAAACAAGACTGTAGACTTTAGACATGCCTTTGTTCTGGAAAAATATCAAACCAAACCAAACCAAATAGTCTTTGCCCTTGGTCTCTGCCTTGTCTTTGAAATAGACAGTAGCTGGTATCTGTCAGGACAGATCTTGTCCTAAATAAAGCTCCTTTTTATGGTGTCTTCTCATCAAACTGTAGTGGGGGAGGGATTATATACATAAAGCTTTATTTAAGTCACCAGAATCAAAACCGAGAAGTGAGATGGTCAACCAAAAGAATGGGGAGTCCCCAAGGGTGGGTAATTTAATATTCTAGTTATAGTGGTAGGATGGTTTCTGTCTATACTAAGTGGTCACCCTCCACCTACCCACAGTGCTATTCAGTAGGGAGCAAACTAAAGATCATCCATTTAGGCAAGTGTCCCAGACTAGATTGTTCATTCCCTCCTCATCAAAGGAGAAGGTAGAGAAAGCCAAGAAAAGTTTGTGGAAAGCTTGTGGAAAAGCTGAAATACATCACATGAGAATAAACAGGAAGTCCAGAACCCTGGTTAGATTCACCTTTCAAATTTGTTATAACCTAACTACTAGAGTTCTGCTACTGGTCTGTGCTCCAGATGGACATAATGGAAACATAAGATTAATAATGGCTCTCTACATTACTCCAAACTCAAAGAGGAGGATTTCCCTTCAACGTAAAATATACCTTAGAAGTTGTCCCTTCTTCTGGGTAGGTAGCTGAGTAAGTTAACTGACAGCCAAACAAGCCAGAAGACCTGAATTTGGATTCCTAGTATACACATAGATATATGCTAGCCGTTGTGGTGTATGCCTATAATTCTAGTGCTGAGGGTAAAGACAGGATGGTTCCTGGTTGCTTGGCCAACCTAGCCAAGCTTCATCTTTAGAATGAGTGGGAGACCCTATCATAAAAACATGCAGGGGCCTGAAGAGATGGCTCAGTGGTTAAGAGCACCGACTGCTCGTCCAGAGGTCCTGAGTTCAAATCCCAGCAACCACATGGTGGCTCACAACCATCTGTAATGAGATCCGATGCCCTCTTCTGGTGTGTCTGAAGACAGCTACAGTGTACTCATATATAATAAATAAATCTTAAAAAAAAAAAACATGCAAAAATAATTGAGGAAGACATATCAAAGTCAACCCCTGGTCTCCACATACAAGGATATGGGCAAGTATATACAAAACACACACACATACACAAACGCACTACACAAACACATACACTGTCCCTTATGTCTGTGCCCTGATTGTGTTCCCCATCTACTAACAATTATGACCCAAGAAATGTATGGCTCTTTACCTTTTACCTTGTTGCTCTAGCCCTTGCTCTCCCCACCTCCCTACCCCCGACCCCAGATGGTCCTTAGGGGTAGGGGCCAAGAAGATGAAGAATCTACAACACAGATTCTGGGATCCAGATGAGAAGCAGACCGAAGCAGACTTGTTTATTGTTATAGTGCGCGGCATCTAGGACATCCCCTTGGTCCTGCCTAGCTGGCACCATCCGATTGGCTGTCCCATCACAGAAGTGCCTGCTATGTAAGCACAGGCCATTGCAGGAGTTGGGGATGGGGTGGAGGGGTGTCTGCTAGTCAGAACATGCTGACTCACTCCTCCTGCATTTCCTGACTTTAGCTTCACTTGGAGAGCCATTTTTCTTTGTCTAAGTCAGTCTTATGTCATCTTAGTGGTTTGGATTATTTTACTATTGTACATCTCACATATACCTTGGTGACAAGTCTTATTTTTTTTTTTTTTTTACTGTAGACTGCCATATGCCATGCAAGACTATTTCTCCTCAACTCCAAAATTGCCATTTATTTGTAAAATATATGATTTGTCAGTGAGACAGCTCTGCCTACAATATATGTATTAATAATATCATTACTACTTATTAAACATAGGCCAACAACTGCTCTCCTATCATCCTGTTGATAATGGCTAATCTTCATTACCAATCTGACTAAATTTAGAATCACCTAAGAGACACATTGCGTGCGCCTTTGAGGGCATTTCCAGAGAAAATAAACTGAAAAGCACAGATCCACACTGAAGTGGATGGCACCATCCCATGTAGGATAATCAATGGTGAATTCAGCCCATATTGAATGGGGGTGCGGGGGGAAACCAGATGAATATGAACTTGTTCTCTTTCTTCACTTCCTGATATAAAAAGATGTAAGCCAGCAGTCTCCTACTGCCATGACAATATCTGACCCCAGCACCGTATCTTTCCTTTCAGGACAGACTTTATCCCTTGAACCATGAGTCAAGATAAACTTTTACTCCTTTCATATGCTTCTTGATATTTGATCACAGCAATGAGAAAGTAATTGGTACCAAACACATACTGCGGCTGTGGTTCTCCAAACATGAAGCTTGTAGGCCTCTGAAACTCATTTATGGAAGGAATGTGGAAGACTGGGCTTGTAAAGTAGAGAACCCCTAGAGTGTTGGAAGCAGAGCATACTGGGTCATCCTGGTAAGATCTCAGAAGACCAGAGTGTTGAGAAAAATATGGAGAAATATGGATTCATAAGTGTCGTTGGGAATTGAAATACAAATTCTGACAAAAACAACAACCCAACAGAATGATCAAATCTATCATGATTCTGCCCATGTGCTGACAACTTGGATGAAGTTGAATTAAAAAATGATGGGCTAAGTTGTTTGGTGGAGGAAAATTCATAGTCTTCAGACTATGATGTGGCCGTTATTCTCTGCCATTTACTTAATGTTTATAATGTAGTTTAGTCCATTAGCAACATGACAGGAAGCATGTGGGCACACAGGCAGATGTGGTACTGCAGGAGCTGAGAGTTCTACCTCTGGATCCATAAGGAACAGGAAGAGACACTGGGCCTGTCTTGAACAACTGAAACTCCAAAACCCACACACTTCTTCCAACAACGCTAGGCTCCTGAATCCCTGTAGAGTAGTGCCACTTCCTAATGACTAAATATTGACATATATGAACCTATGGGGGATATTCCTATTTGAACCACCACAAGCATCAAGTTTGACAAGAGTAGAATTGTGATGGATAATCTTCCTTACCAGCTTGAATAGATTTAGAATCTCCTAGAAGCCAGGTAAGGAGATTCATGCGGTAACTCATATATGTCATTCTAACAATGAGGCAGAGGTAAGACAAATGAAGCAACTTCAAACCAGCTCTAAGCCAACTAGAGCTAGGAAGGTCCAACTGGAGAAAACTCAAACCAAAAAGCATTAAAAAGTAATCTAGCAGACACATGTCTGAAGATAACTATCTTAGTTGGGATTTCCATTGTTGTGAAGAGATACCATGACATGACCAAGGCAACTCATATAAAGGCAAACATTTAATTGGGGCTGGCTTAGTTTCATAGGTTTATTCTACTACCATGATGGTTCAAAGCATAGCAACATGCAGGCAGAGATGGTGCTGGAAGAGCTTAGAGTTAGTTCTATAATTCATCTGAAATCAGACAGGAAGAGGTAGACTTCCATACTGGGCAAAGCCTAATCATAGGAGACCTCAAAGCCACAGTCTCCTACAAGGACACACCTCCTCCAATAATGCCATATTTACTAATAGTGCCACTTTCTACGGTCAAGCATTTAAATACTTGGGTCTATGGGGCCAAACATATTCAAATCACCACAATATCTGTGAAGGACTTTTCAGAGGATTAACTAAAAATGAGAGACCTATCCTAGAGTAGGTAGTTCTATCCCGTGGGTTGCAAGCTGTATTAGGTACATTTTTATTGCTATGATAAAACACCATGACCAAAGCAGCTTTATAAGAGGAAGGGTTTTGGGGGAGCTTAAAATTCCAAAAGGATATTGTATGATTGGAAGCACTGCAGCAGGTAGACATGGATATTGGAACTGAAAGCTGAGAGCTAAGGACTCATGTCTCAAACAATAAATAGGATGGAGACAGACACAGAGAAAGACAGAGACAGAGAGAACAGAGACAAAGAGACAGAGACAGAGAGAGGCAGAGAGAATGAGGATTAGGGAATGTTGCATGGCTTTGCAACTTCAGAGTCCACTGACTGATCCTGGAGAAATGCCCTCAGAGGAGACTGTGGGATCCTGGTCTCTTGCTCTGTACCCCTTGCTCAGGTCACCCTAGTTCATGTTCCCACCATGACAGACTGCTTCACTACAAACCAACAAGAACTAAGATACTCAAAACGGTGAGCCCTAACAAACTTTTAAAGCAGAATTTTTCAGATATTTTCACCTAGTAATATAAGGCTGACTAACAATCAGTTCAGGCAAATGGAATCTAAATATAATTTTAATAATGTAAATGAGCATCAGAATAATATGTAGCTGTCATTTGCCATTTATTCAATCATTGTTTCTTGAACACCTACATAGGTTAAGTCCTTGTAGAGTCTGAGATATGCCAGATTCTTGCCATCCTGGAACATGTATTCTAGCAGACAAAGACACATGATAAAAAAAAATTAATAATGAAGGTAGACTTAGGAAACATGTGCAATGAGAAAAGAGACAGAAACAGGAAGAAGGGTGAAGAGGTCAGTGTGAAATATTTAGGTACATGATAGTTTCATCTCAAAGAAGACATTGAAAGTTGAGCAACTATCAGAGGTGAGGCTGGTAGATTTCTATGGAAAGTGTCGCTCTGACAAACAAAACATCCTATGCATTGTTCCCGAGAAGGAGGTGTGGGTCTGGAATGTTGATGGACAGAAAGAGGAGGCAGTAAATGGACAGTAGACGAGGGGCAAAGGCTAGAGCCAAATTCTTTCTTCTTCTTCTTCTTCTTCTTCTTCTTCTTCTTCTTCTTCTTCTTCTTCTTCTTCTTCTTCTTCTTCTTCTTCTTCTTCTTCTTCTTCTTCCTTCTCCTCCTCCTCCTCCTCCTCCTCCTCCTCCTCCTCCTCCTCCTCCTCCTTCTTCTTCATCCTCCTCCTCCTCCTCGTCCTCCCCCTCCCCCACTCCTTCTCTTCCTCTTCTCTTCTTCTTGTTTTGTTGAGACAGGGTTTCTCTGTGTAACAGCCCTGGCTACCTTGGACTTGCTTTGTAGACCAGGCTGACCTTAAACTCTCAGAGATCCACCTCCCTCTACCTCCTGAGTGTTGGGATTAAAGGCATGAGCCACCATGCCTGGCCTCTGAGGAATATTTCACTACTAAGAACTTACTAATTTTTTTCATGCTCACATTTAACTGGAAGTCCTTTATTTTTTATTTGGCCGATGTAACAACCTTAATCCAGTCCACGAGGAAAGAGAACAGGCTCAGTTCTTCACCCGTGATGCTGACTCTGTGCCCACAGTCGTTCTCGTGCCCAGCAACCTCCCTTCCTCCTTAAGAAAGACACCTCAGAGTTTAGTCTCACAATCTGTACATTGATGGATTCTACTTTTCCATTGCTGTGGTTCTAGGTCCCCAAGCATAAGGGAGTAGTTGAAAAATGCAATTCAAAACAAGAACACAGATCCTGTCAGAGACTGAGTACGCCTCTGTCCAATACATCCAGTTGTAAGTTGAAGACAGCTCCTGAATGAGTTGCATGCATATAGCCCAGGAGTAGAGAGAGGAGTATGTGCAGACAAAGGACATCCACACTTACATTCCAACTATAATCCATGACAGCAATTGCTTGCATAGACTTTTCTGATGGTAAAAATGTCAGTGCTATAAAGAAAAGCCTTAAGGATTTTCTTGACGTTTGTACAAAAAAAAATTCAGTCTCCATATCTCTATTTGTTTTAAAGCATTGTTTTTAAACTCATGTCTCATTCGTTGTTCTACGGGGTTTTCTAGAACTCCCAGTATCTAAGAATGCGGTTCTCTAGAATATGAAAGATTTCTATCATCAAGATCTCCCACATTTCGATGATTATACTGTTAATCTTCTACCCTGACGTCAACCCCACATCCATGGACATAAATTTCCTATCATAGAATTGCAATCTCACCTGGAGAGCAGATGGTGGAGTCTTGTTGGTTTTTTTTTTTAAATAAACAGCAACAAAAACAGTGTTCGGATGCCCTCGAGGACTTGTACACCTGCAGTTCTTTCTGTCAGAAGCTTTGAACACACTGGGGACAGTGATTTCGTAGATTTCACCTGGTTGATCACCAGATTTTGAGATATTTTGTGCTGATAACTGGAATGATGAATTTCCATCACTGTAGCTGACTATTGAGGTGCCAAGGCAGAGAAGTCTCTGTGATGAAAGAAATTTACAAGCAAACTCAAGTGCAAGACTTCTTGCTGCTTTGGAGAAGAAGAGAGAGTGTGGACTCTGGCATTTGGGGCTGTAGAAGGCTGCCTGGCTCTATGGAGCGGAATGAAAATTGTGCCCAGGGGTCACAGCTAAAACCCATCAGAAACTGCACATTATAACTGGAAGTGTCCTGTGTGTGCTCCCTGCGGAGTTGGTGCGTCTTCGTTTCATACATCATTTATTTCCCAGTGGAGGGATTTCACAAAGGACTGCTTTGGAATAGCTATCGAGCTGCCTGAGACGAGAGTGTGTGTGGACTCTCCATCTGTAGAATAATCTCTCAGCCACTCCCTTTCATTCATGACAGAAAACGTGTTTGTTAATTTGCCTATAAAATTCACTGTTGCACTTTGCAAGAAGTCTGTTTACAAGCCATGCCAAGAGTCGTGGGGTTTTGTTGTATAATTGTAGGAACAACATTCAGCAAAGAATTTTCTGGTCTTTTCATCATCATAATATGTATAAACATATACTGGTACCTGGCAAAGCAAAGACACAATCCATTTGATGCCCCTGCCAGTAACTAGCTTCCTGGTCACTCTCAGGGACTCTGCTGAATGTTTCATTCATCTGTGGACTATTTCTCAAAAAATGTGCTTATCAAAACCATGAAAACTCATTATGGGATTTTTGTGGTTAATGTCACTAATGGCCTGAAACTCAATGGGCACTCATGAAAATTCTGGTCTTTGCTAGCTATATGACAGGACAAGTTCAAATGATTTATCTATATAAATACAGGATTGTACTGTGTAGCCTAAGGTGACTTTGAACTCATGACACTCAACCTCCAAGTGCTAGAATGATATATATGCCACCATGCCAAGCAAACCTGAATGTTTATACTCTTTACTTAGGAAATAACAATATACTATTTCATTCTTTCAAGAAGAAAGGAATTTCAAGCAGGTTAAAAACACAGAAAAATGTTGGGAGGTGCAATTTATTGTTCTCAAGCTTATGGCAACATTCCAAATTCTGATACCTGTTACTCCTTGTGCAACTGAATTTAAATGTCCTCTTTGTTTAAGGAGCATCTGCAAGGTGCAGGTAAAAAGATAACTTTTATGAGCTCTCATCATGGCCTTGAGAAACAAATTTCTACACTGTACTGTTCTAATGTGTCCCTACAGAGACTTTTTTTCTGATGCTAGACCCATTTCATTTCTTAAACCTTGGATCACTGGCCCACAGAGGGACAGCAGGAGATAAATAATAGCTTCGCTGTCTGCCTCTGAGTTCACCAAAGACGACTCAAGGCAGTCGGGGCCTGGGACACCACCCCACGGTGGATTTGTTCTCTTTGTCCATTAGCCAACTGGCTGTTATGGAGACAAGGGTAATGGCTGTTCAGCCTGTGTTGGAATCCCTCCCCTCCCCATCTTTTGTTGTCTGTCAACTCAAACTCCTACCAGGACACATTGGGAGAAAAGCTGTCATTGTGAAAGGTTTCAGCTGCCTTGAGCGAGTCTCTTTGCCAGCTCCTCGGGCCTGGGCACTGGCATCAACACCACGCTTCCATTTAGAGGAAAGTGAAAGGGTGAGATGAATAGACTTAAGCCCTTTTACACCTCCTTTTCAAGGGCTCCCCACCTCTAGGCACCCCCAAAATGGCCTCCTCAGGTCTTTCTTGCCTTTTTTGAGAACAAGACAATGGGACTGAGAAGAAACGGGGTGCCCAAAGGAGAAAGGCTTTAATACTCGGTTTTCAATACAAGCCTAGATCGCCGCTTACCACCAGAATAGGGGCGTTTCCTCTTTCACCGTATTAATTTATGTAGCTACGGTCTGCCCCAGTTTCTTTTCCCTGACTGTATTTCAATTGCCTCAGACTTACTCAGGGACATGCAGTTTTCATTTCCATCCTAATGATCTCCAAGCTTAAGGAATTGGACCGCGGAGGTAAACCAGTCTAAGCTACTCCTAAAGGCTAGAAAACACCTACCAAGAATCTCCCAGTGGTTAAGGCAAAGGGTGCAGGAAGGAAAGCAAGGGGCTGTGTTTGGAAAGCAAAAGAGAAGCGTCTTCCCTGCTTCTGCATATTTGAAGTTTGCTACTTCCTTCCCTTTCTCAAGCCCTCTCAGCAAGCTTCTGGTTTTCACCTGACCTCTCCTCCTTCCTGGAGGACAACACTGGGGTCCTCTGGGCTCAAAATTAGTTGCGTTATTAGTCAGGTCTTTGAGGAACAAGATGTGCATCATCATTTGATACAACTTTAGACCCCGCTTATGGGAGGGGCGGAGGGGAAAATAGTTAAGGAGAAGGAAATAAAATAAAGCTAAGCAAAGAAGTATTGCTGAGGTGAAAAGGCCACAGCTAAACACAAGGCAGAGCTTGTGAGATCTTTTTCTATAGGATATTTTTTATTTACATTTCAAATGTTATCCCCTTTTCCAGTTTCCTGTCCATAAACCCCCATCCCATACCCCCTCTCCCTGCTTCTCTGAGGGTGCTCCCACACCCACTTACCCACCCCTTTTTGCCTCCCTGCCCTGACAATCCCCTACACTGGGAGGTTCCAGCCTTCACAGGACCAAATGCTTCTCCTCCCACTGATGCCCCAAAAGGCCATCCTCTGCTACATATGCAACTGGAGCCATGGGTCTGTCCATGTGTACGCTTTGGATGGTGGTTTAGTCCCTGGGAGCTCTGGTTGGTTGGTATTGTTGCTCTTATGTGGTTGCAAATTTCTTCAGCCCCTTCAATCCTTTCTCCAATTGGGACATTATTCTCAGTTCAGTGTTTGACCGCTAGTATTAGCCCCTGTATTTGTCATGCTCTGGCAGAGCCTCTCAGAAGATAGCTATATCAGGCTCCTGTCAGCATGTACTTCTTAGCATCAGCAATATTGTCTGGGGTTGGTGGGTTTTTATGGGCTGGATCCTCAGGTGGGGCAGTCTCTGAATGACTGTTCCTTCAGTCTTCGCTCCAAACTTTGTCTCCATATTTCCTCCTATGAATATTTTTGTTCCTCTTCTAAGACATGCATCTGCACTTTGGTTGTCCTTCTTCTTGAGCTTCATGTGGTTTATGAATTATATCTTGGGTAATCCGAGCTTTTGGGCTAATATCCACTTATCAGTGAGTGCATACCGTGTGTGATTTTTTTGTGATTGGGTTACTCACTCAGGATGATATTTTCTAGTTCCATCCATTTGCCTGTGAATTTCATGAAGTCATTGTTTTTGATAGCTGAGTAGTACTCCATTGTGTAGATGTACCACAGTTTTTTAATCCATTCCTCTATTGAGGGAAATCTGGGTTCTTTCCAGCTTCTAGCTATTATAAATAAGGCTGCTATGAACACAGTGGAGCATGTGACCTTGTTATATGTTGGAGCATCTTTTGGGTATATGACCAGGAGTGGTATAACTGGGTCCTCAGGTAATATGTCCAATTTTCGGAGGAACCTACAGACTGATTTCCAGAGTGGTTGTACCAGCTTGCAATCCCACCAACAATGGAGGAGTGTTTCTCTTTTTCCACATCCTCCACAACATCTGTTGCCAACTGATTTTTTTGATCTTAGCCATTCTGACTGGTGTGGAATGGACTCTCAGGGTTGTTTTGATTTACATTTCCCTGATGACTCACAATTATGAACATTTCCTTAGGAGCTTTGAAGGCATTCGATATTCCTCAGCTGAGAATTCTTTGTTTAGCTCTATACCAAATTTTTAACAGGATTATTTGTTTCTCTGGAGTCTAACTTCTTGAGTTCTTTGTCTATATTGAATATTAGCCCTCTATCGGATATAGGATTGGTAAAGGTCTTTTCCCAATCTCTTGGTGGCCCTTTCGTCCTAAAGACAGTGTCTTTTGTCATACAGAAGCTTTGCAATTTTATGAAGTTCCATTTGTTGATTTATGATCTTAGAACATAAGCCATTGATGTTCTGTTCAGGAAAATTTCCCCAGCATCCATCTGTTCGAGGCTCTTTCCCACTTTTTCTTCTATCAGTTTGAGTGTATCTGGTCTTATATGGAGGTCTTTGGTTCACTTGTACTTGAGCTTTGAAATCTTATAGAAGAGGAGAAGGAAGGATTGGAGGAGCCAGAGGGCTCAAGGACATCTCAAAAAATGAAGAGAGTTGACTAACTTGGGCCCATAGAGGCTCACAGAGATGAACAACCAATCAAAGAGCAAGCATGTGATATACCTAGGCCCCATACACATATGTAACAGATGTGTAGCTTGGTCTTCATGTAGGACCTCTAACAACTGGAGCAGAGGCTATCTCTGCCTGTCTCGGTCCCCTTTCCCCTAAGTGAACTGCCTTGTCTAGGCTCAAGAGGAGAAGAAATCCTATTACAATTTGATGTACCAACGTAGGCTGATACCCATGAGGGCGGAGGGGCACTCCTTCTCTGAGGAGAAAAGGAAAAGGGATGGGGAGAAAGGAGGTGAGAGATAGAGACTGAGGCGGGAAAGGAAGCTACAATTGAATGTAACATAAATAAATAAATTAATTAAAAAATGTGTTGCTGGGGTTGGGGGTTCCTGCTCCCTATGATAGACCAAGTGCCCTTGCCTCAGATGAGACTTCTTCAGCTCGCCCTCCTGTTCCACCCTTTGACTGACTGAGTCTAGCTTACTGCCGTGTCTTTACTGTGCATCCACTCACGCATGTGGTTGCTGACAAACGTTTTTTGGGAACCACCTACTGTTTGTGAAGAAGAAAACAATCTTCTTGTTATTTGTTTGTTTTTCTTTTGAGACAGGGTCTCAATGTGTATCTCTGGTTGTCTTGAAACTCACTCTGTAGAGAAGACCAGGGTGCCCTTGAACTTATAGAGCTCTGCCTGCCTCTGTACCCCTTCCCAGGTAGAGTACTGGAATTAAAGGCGAGTGCTACCATAGCAGACAGAAAAATTATTTTAGGAAGCTAAGCAGGATGATTTTGAAGACATTATGGAAACTCTCCAAGTGCCAGGACCTACTCATGGGCCCATTCTCTTAAGTTGAACTCTATGCTCCTAGTATTGAATCCCCACTGAATTGACAAACTCATACACAAAATGATACTCATGTGTCAAACTTTGTGTAATTTTTCCAAGCACAGTCCCGAGTCTGCTGCTCTGAGAGCCTCCTGAAGAAGTATGTAATGATGGTTCCTTTCTTCCTCTCCCTGACTGCAGAATAAGCATCTCCTAATGGGGTGGTGCCTTTCATCTTTAGAGCCCTGGTGCCTGTCACACAGTGGGGAATAGGTAAGTGCTTCCCCCCATATGTTTAAGTCATCTTCTCCCCTCCTCTTTCTCACCCTTTTATTTTGCCTGAATTTCTACTAATTGACCCAGAATATTTCCTTTATCTAAATTGTGGCCCACTGGGATAATGACACCCACCATCAAGCCTCTTTGGGTTTAGAACGATAAGATAAGAATATTAAACAGGCTGCCTGTGGATGTGCTGAACACTTGGTGTACACACACACACACACACACACACACACACACACACACATTGTAGTATTTGTATTGTTTTGTAAATTGGATGCTCATAAGTTTCCTTCCTCCCTCCCTCCCTCCCTCCTTCCCTCCCTCTCTCTCTCTCTCTCTTTCTTTCTTTCTTTCTTTCTTTCTTTCTTTCTTTCTTTCTTTCTTTCTTTCTTATCCAGAAAGAGAATCCCAGGCTCTGACAGTCCTGAAGCAATTTACTTAATGAATGCATCGACACTCCTCCCCTCGCTGTGAAAGCCAGGGGTTGACTGAGTCTCTGTTGTCTCTTTCAGGGCAGGGTACTCCCTGAGGATCAGCCCTAGTGGAAGGGGCAGGTAAAGTTGTGTGGGGAAGGGACTTAATAATGAAGGCCCACCCACCCTGTAGATCTGAAGCAGCAAACCCTTTAAAGAACTACTTTGGTTACTACTGCCTGCCAGCTGTCACTCCAGCCATGGTGACAAGGGCTGAGGGATAAACTGCTCTCCAGTGAGTGTGTAAGTAGACATTACCAGGTCCATAAAGGAAGACCTGGGAAGCTTCTGGTGATAGTTTACTTACAAAGCAATAAGCTTCATCCTTTTCTGCTTCCTTTGCTTGAAATTTTGTTTCACTTTTCTTTTCCCCATTTTTCCAGCATATTGAAAACTGTGAGAAAAATAAATTAAGGCAAACACATTTATTTCTCTAAGTGAGCAAGCTTTCCTTGTTCGGTTTCATTCAGATGTTTTGACACTAAGAAGATCCCAGTCATAGAGGTGGTAGATTGATCCTACTAAATCGTGTCTACATTCCGTATAGGGCCAGGTGTGGTGGCAAACTGTCTTTAATCCTTGCACTAGGGAAGTAGAGGCAGGAGAATCTCTGTGAGTTCGAGACTGGTTACAAAGCAAGTCCAGGATAGCCAGGGCTCCGTTACACAGAAAAATCCTGTCTCAAACAAACAAACAAACAAAAACAAAACAAACAGGTACACAGGTATACATGCTTGTCACACTTACATGTGATCAAACAGAGCTCACCCCTATAGGCACACACACACACATACAAGGAGATAGGCACATGTGTCCACGTGCTTCCTCTGATGTGGCCTTGTCCTTTGATCACTATAGTATACTTGATCATGTCTCCTGTTTTGGTGCCTATAACAAGCACAGTACTCACACGCCCAGGCTCAGAAAACGGCTTTCAAGCCACAGTGCTTTAAATTCTACGTGGAGTCGCTGAAGGATTAAAATTCCCGTGTCCATCTACCTTAGGGAGGGAAAAGAAGCAAATCCTGAACTCTAAAGGAAATGCAGGAATTTCGTAGGATGTCTGTTACTTCGAGCTGACTTTTGCTTCTCCCACACTCAGGTTTTCTTCCCATCTCTTCTGTACGGGCTCTCTCAGCTCCCCCCTTTTCCTCCCTGGGCTCCATTTGCTGCCAAGCACCGCATTTTCTAAACTGCCCTGGGATAAAGATGAAGCAGTGCAGAGGATGACAAGTGTGGGTTATAGCTGCCCTACGGTGACCTCAGGAAGCAAACATCACATTACCCAAAGCTCTATCACTAGGGAGAAGCTGACTGCAAATAGAGAGCAATCTTTTTTTTTTTTTTTTTTCCCAAACTGCCTAAGGTGTTCTCCTGCGCTTGTGTGAACGTGATTTTAAAACAATAGTGTCACCACAAGAGTCCCCATTCTTACTGGTCGGGAGACAGGTTCTCCTCAAGTGTTAGTGACTGTGTCTCTGACACTCAGAAGTGTCCTAAAGACTTCCCCCAACCGACTTGTCTCAAGACTGTTCAGTCAGAAGACAAAGAAACAGCACTAGGTTTGGAAGACTGGAACCATCTTAAGGGAAATTGTCGACCCCCCAGGGAGGCATTAATAGTTTATTGGGTATGGAAGTTGTGGAGCAAAGGAAAGGAAAAGGGCTAGTAACCTTTAACACTAAGAAAAATCACTATTATTGCGGCCAGTGTACCATGAAGCACAAACACAGTACTCTGGGGGCAACAAAAACGTCACATGTAGCCCACCAGAGCAATTAATAAAACGAAAGCCTTGCTCCTTGCAGATGGATATGCGGGAGGATAATGGTGCGGGGCTTAGCTGAGCTGTCATGCATCAGATACTACATCTGTTATGGAAATCAGGGGAAGTGGGGGCCTTTTGTTCGTGCGAGAGCCCTCCCAACAGGGATTTGGCTGGAGTAGATTTTCTTGTTATTAAACATGATTTCTAGCTAGTACAGAGCAGATGCTTCTGCAGCATTTGGAACTAATAACCAACCTTCAAATGTATGCCACCCCTTAAAGAGGCTGGGACCGGAGGAGAGACCAATTTTGGCTCAAAGATAATGTGTTCAGTTCAGTTTCTACTTTGCACATGAATGGCACTGATACCAGAGGAGCCCGTGGCTGGGTGGGGGCAGGTGCTGTAACCATCAAACAATGACCCTCTGGTCCTGAAGATCCGAGGGATGTTTCTTACCTTTGCTTTGAAGCTTCGAGGGTGCCTTTTGGAGAGACAGAGTCCGATCAACGGTGTGGCAGGCTGCGGTTGAGAGTATGGTAGCGTGGAGGGACATATGTGCAAATCCATGATGACCCATACCGTACCCGACCCCAGACCCTTCCCAGGCTCTGACCTCTGCGCCACGACTTGTTGAATAATTCATGAGCCTGCAAGTCTCCACCTAATTCCCTAAAGAAAAGCCTGTCTTCTTGATAAACCACCAAATTAAGCTGCTCGACATCATACCACTGAAAACTCTTTTTTAGTAGTAGAACTAATTTGGTCAGCACTTTTTCATTTTACAAACAAAACAAAACAAAACAAAACAAAACAACAACAACAAAAACAAACAAACAAACAAACAAAAAAACAACCGACCTCAAGCTAGAATTCTGTTATCTAAATGGGAGGCATTCAAGTGGGAATATTCACAGTTACAAGTTCCTAAGGAGAAGAAACCTGGACTGCAAAGTGCCTAAAATTTTCTACAATGCCAAGGTTACAGAGAACAATTTGCCCAGGCCTCTATGTGCTCTAATTTACCATTCCTGTACAGGCAAGTGTGAGGGAAAGGGAGAGTATGGAAAAAACAAACGGTGCTTTTGTTTTGCCCTTAATTCGCTTCCAAACCTCATTCCAAGGTCTCTCCTGTGATTACTACTTAAACTTCCCCAGAAATCCTCAGTTATTCAGGGACTGAAGCCTGTGCCACTATGACCCATTCTGAATCACGAAGGAGCCATTGTGTTGTGTTAATTCTGCCTAGGCTTTTATAGGCTGCATCTTGAATTTATTCTCTCAACTCTGTCACAGCTTGAAACAGTGGTCCCAGATAAGTGTATTTGAGTTCTTCACTCCAGACCGTCGTGTAGGTTTGATGTGGACTGTTCCGTAACCAGCTGTTTCAAACTATTGAATTCCCAACTACTAAGTAAGGTTTCTTCCGAGAAACAAATTTAGTTCAATACCTAAATTATAAATGCAGGACACATTCTGATTGAATGCAATCATGTTGTTTGGCCAACTGATTAAATCAGCACGTGAGCAACGTGCCTCTCTATTCATAGCCGAACCGGCGCTGAGGATAACTGTCCTGTGTCTCTACTTAAATGACTCTTGCATAAACCAAAACCAGAGGGACAATAGTCCGCATTAGTAAATTGCATTCAGTTTGACCCTTCTGTTCACATGCTCAAGGAATTGATTACAAACTCACTCCTATGGAGAGAGTAGTAGAAAAATGGAGGGAAGTAAGTTAGGACTTGATGGGGGATTCAGTGGAGATCGGGAAGAATGTACTTCCCAATCAGTAAAGTAACAAAAGAGCCATTTAAACAGGAGAAAGGAAACAAATATCAACAACAAACTTTAATAAACAACGTTTGGGGCCAAAGGTAAAGTGCTTCTCTAGAAGTCTCAGGCTTTGGGTTAAATCCCCAACACTACAACAGTGAAACAAACAAAACAAAACCCAGCTAACATATTTACTGCTTTGTGCCAATGTGACTTAGAGGAGATCGGGGACATTGAGTGTTGCTCGGCCACACTTTTCCCACAGACCACAGTTAGAATTCTTGTCGAAACATCCAGGGGAATGAGCGTCTTGAAGCCGGTGCTATCTTTCTGGGGCTGCTAAGTTTTTGCCAAGTTTTTGGTAGGTGTTAAGGGGACAGTGGATATAAAGAATCTTTAAAATGAGATGTGAACTTGGACATCTAAGATGCTGGGGAATCCATAAATACGTGAGTGAATAAGATATATTTTATTATTATTTTGCACAAACTGTGTTGTTAACCCTAATGCCCTGGCCAGTTTCCAGGAAAAAGGATTACAATTTGCCTCACTAAAAAAACCGTTCCCTGCTGCTCTAATTAGATATGACCCCCTCCCTCCCTTTCCAGTCTGTGGAGCTGCCCTGCCTGGCCGGCCAGCTGCTACCCCTCGCTCTAGGAGGGGAAGGCATTACTTCAAACACCCAGAGACAAAGCAAGGACAGCATAGCGAATTGGAAAACAGAATGCAAACTTCCATGACTCAGAGCTAATACTTTAAAAATGAAATATTAGGGTGGAAAAGGAGAGACCACACCCGCCGGAAACCAGAACGAGCGCCAAACTAATTCAGTCAGCTCTGCTCCTAAACAATTCATCTAATTCTGGAGGGTGTGGGGAACAGTCAAGCCAACTGAATATTTTTATATGTCTATTATTCAACTTGTTATTTAATATCCATGCGAAGAAACATCAACGAACTGCCAATCGTTTATCGCACTCTGGTAAACAATCTGAAATTCTCTTGTAACGTCCTAATTATTTGATCAGTAAGCATTTATTGAGCTAAGGAAAAACCACTGAAGTCAAGGATAGCGGAAGCAGAAGGGGAAAAATGGAAGAAGCGGCACCCCACACTTTGCAAGTGGATTTGCGAAAGATGAAATATTCATCACGTGTTACTGCGAGAGTTTTATGGGCTTGTGCGCAAGGGCTATATCCCATATGGTGCTGCTGGGCTGCCATCCCAGAGCGTTGCCATAAGGTGAGAGTTGGCTTGACAGAGGCAGCACCCATCTGCATTTGAGGGCTGCCACCCACAGCTCAGATCTCCCAGTCTGGATGTAGCTCAAAAGCTGGACACTCGTCCCCGAGCCCGCCAACTCTGTCCATTGCTTTACATTTATGGCCACACTGCGAGCACCTGCCCTGCCCCCATTACAAAGAGAAAGTCCATTTTGGATTGCTCCCTCTACAGTTAAACATGTCTAGGTTCCTTTCATCCTTAAGAATTTCATAATCTACATACTTGTTTCTTTAGATCTGTTGTCTTCCTTTCATTCTTTTGAAAATATACGTATTATTTACTTTATTTCATACGTCTGAGTACTTTGTCTACATGAATGTATATGCACCTGGTACCTTCGGAGGTGAGAAGAAGGCATTGGATCCTGTGGCACTGGAGTTACAGATGGTCGTTAAGCTACTACATGGGACCGTCTTGCAGACTCCTTCTTAGCTCACTGTCACGCTACAACATGAAAGTGACCATATCTGTACTTTCAGGAAGTTATAAGGCTCCGATTTGCTTAAACACAACACCATGCTGTGCAATGCCTTCACACAGGAAGCCTGTCAGGAAAGCCTGTATTTGGGAAGGCTATCAATCAGTGACAGCAGCCAGACTAGTATACAGGGTAAAGAGGAGCTAGGGTTATGGAAAACTGGCGTCTTCAACTCAACACCTATCTTATCTGTACATTATGGCAACTAATACAAAAATGTGAGAAGTTTTATCAAGGTCAGGCTAAACAACTCTGGCCCCTGGCATGTGCGTATGTGTCCTTAGAGAGAGGGACCTTTAGAATGTTGCATTCATAGTAAATTAGATCAATAAAAGGCCAAGCCACAAAACAGTTTGAGCTGCTCAAAGACAGCTGGTTGATTATCCCTGTCATCCAATATAAGCAGGAAGGATGTCCCCAAGCAGAAGCCCTACGAAGGAGATCAATGGGTCATGTGAAGGACAAATTCAATTATCTGAGTCCATGGGCATCTAACACTACATAGGACCTTTGCAAAGCAATGTATTGTTCTTCCTCCCAAAAGACTTTTATAAAACTATCTAATGAAAGCAGAAATAAGCGAAGGAGGTTCATAGAAGAGAAAAAAACCAAATGAGCAATGCAGTTCTAAAATAAAGAATAAAAGCCAAGAGGGGTGCTTGGGATTGATACACCAGAGTGCCTGTCAGAGCCAATTCTCCACCTCTTACACTCAAGCAGTGCATGACTGTGGATATGTCTCTCAGTGTTTCCTTTAGAAAATACAGTTAGATAAAGTCATATTTAGAAAATAAAGTAGTTAAACTCTGTCAATGTAGGCATGTATTGAGTATGTCAGTAGTGGGCTTGATGTTAAAATGAACCATTAGACAGAGCAGGTAAACATAGAGTTGCTTGCCTGCAAGCTTGCAGAGAAGAATGTTCTTTAATATTCTACCTCCAGGCATATTTTAAAGGGCAGAATCGTATCTGTTTATTTGCCCTACTTAGACTCAAAAGACTCAAAACTTGGTCAAATAGACACTCATTAAATTCTAATTAATTTCTATTTGAAGTAAGCTTTTCCCTAAGGTTTATCATCAATAATCACAATAATACTTTAAATTCACATTGTATTCAGAAAACGTTCTTAACATTTTTGGATGACAATGGTGTCTACATGCATGTAGACCACATGTGTAGTTCCTCTGGAGACCAAAGAAGTCACCACTTTCCTGGAAGTTATAAGCCTTCCTGGATGCTGAGAACGAGCTCGGTGCTCTAGGAGAGCAGAAAGTACTCCTAACCACTGAGCAAACTCTCTCTCTCCCCCAAAACACCATTCTTTCTCAAAGACCTAATAAGCAGAATATTTGTTAAAGACTATGAAGAGACAAACTACAATTCTAAACTGATGTAGAAGGAGAAGTACCCTGAACAAATCATGATTGTATGCAATGGACGTGGCTCATCTGGTGATAAAGTTACCTTTGTTTTAAGGTCCCCATGCTATTGATTCAAACTCTCAGTATTATAATATTTTTCAAATTATTTCTGGCAATCCCTTCAGTTTATCCACCGAGAATCTGTACCTTGGAGTCAGTTCTCAGTTTCAGTTTCCTCTGCAGCTGTACAGCCCTGATGATGTCGGAGTTCTCTCAGGTGTCTGCTAAGGCGTGTTGGTTAACTGACTCCACTTACTGTGAGAATAAGGAGACACCTCTGGTTCCTCAGAGCATGCCATACCTGTACATTTACGAAGCCTAGAATAACTCTTCATCGCCTCCACTGTGGCTCTCTATGCTTGATAATCCTAGCTGGAACTGCTTAGCTCAACCCCCTAGGGTTTAAATATGTTTTTATTATTGCTAAATAATGATGGCGTGTACTAATATGTGGAATGCAAAGTGTATTTTGGAGATTTTCTTCGGAATTGAAGGCCCATTAGGCTATGCAGGAGTAACAAAAAAATTCTAAATCTTAGTGGTTAAAAAAAAAAAGTGAAGGTGAATTTCTTGGTCGTGTGCTGTGTTTATTTTGGATGTCAGCCATGATTCTAGGGGGTGTGGAAGAATATTAAGAAAGACTTTGTGGGGCTCTTCTCCATAGTAGCTTCTCATAAAAGCAAACAAGTTGCAGTACATCTTGTTGGTTGAAAATAGAAGGAAAGATTTGGGAAAAGCCATACTATTGAGCCTTTGCTTACTACTGTAAGAAGTACATGCTACTGTACATGCATTGACCAATGCAAGTCATATACTCAGCTCTAACTCAAAGAGAGCGGTGATATACTCTCCTTCCATGTGCCTGAAAGGCAATGTGCTAGAAATATTTAATATAAAATAATTATAATCATATTACTTTTATATGTTATTATTGTTGGTATTATTATTGTTGTTGTTCTTGTTGTTGTTTATGTGTCTGTAGGCTTGAGGAAGAGGTTGGTACCTGTGAATACAGATGCTCAAAGAAGCTGTCCTTGGAACCTGGGAGCTGCCTGATGTGTGCTGGGAATTGAACTTCCTTAGAAAGAGTAATATGTGTTCTTCCTCACTGAGCCATCTCTCTATCCCCCATTGTCGTACTTTAAAATAATTTTCTGCGAAAATTAAGTCTCAGCCTCCAAAGGCTCCTCTTAGAAGTTCAAAGTCCATGCTACCTTCCAGCTCTCAAAGTTTCAAAACAAATAAACAAACAAAAATCAAGACAAGAAAACTCTCAAAAATTAGTATTATTAGCATCGGAGAGAAAGCTCGCCAATTAAGAGCACTGGCTGCTCTTCCACAGATCCTGAATTCAATTCAGTTCCACATGGTGCTAACAACCATCTATAATGGGAGATGAGGCCTTTGTCATGCAGGTACCCATGCAAATAGAGCACTCATATACATAAATCAATAGATTTTTATTAAAAATAATTAGTACTATTCAGTAATTCCACTCAACTTGTGGTGGTGTTTTTTGCTACTGTTTGTTTGTTTGTTTTTGACGGGTTTCACTTTGTAGTCCTGTCTGGCCTAGAACTCAAGATGTGACCAGGCTAACCTTGAAACACAGTGCTCTATGCCTGTTTCTGCTCCCTATGATCTGAGGCTAAAGACACACATCACTATACTCAGCACGACTTGTGTTTTTGTTTTGTTTTGTTTTTGTTTTTAGTGGCTCAGAAGAAAGAGCAGTGTTCGATACTGTGGCAACTTATGAAAACAGGAAGGGGCAGATTCTGAACTGGACCTCCAAGTAAAGGACTTAGACAAAAACTGAATGAAAAGGACTGGAGAACTCAAACAAAGAACAGAAGCTGCTGACCCCTCTGTTGAATTAGGGAAAGCTGGAAGGAGCTGAGGAAGAATGCAACCCTATAGGAGGACCAGCAGTCCCAATTTAACCTGGATCCCCGAGATCTCTCAGACATTGGATCACCAACCAAGCAGCCTACACCAGCTGAGATGAGGCCCTCAACACATACACAGCAGAGGACTGCCAGGTCTGGGTTCAGTCAGCGAAGATGCACCAACCCTCAAGAGACTGGAGGCCCCAGGGAATGGGGAGGTTTGGTGGGGTGGTGGGGGAGACATCCTCATGAAGAGGTATAGAATGTGGAACAGTTGGAGGGTAAACCGGAAGATGAATAAAATCTGGAGTGTAAACAAACAAAAAAAACAAAACAAACAAAAGACCAAACAAAGGACTGGAGAGATGGCTCAGCGATTAAGAACAATGGTTGTTCTTCTATAGGACATGGGTTCAGTCTACAGCACATACATGGCAGCTCACAGCCACCTATAACACCAGTCCTGGGGAATCTGATGCCCTCTTTCATCCTCTGAGGGCACCAGGCACACACATGGTACATGGCATATATGCAGGAAAAACACCCATATACATGAAATAAAAAATAGGATGTTGAATCTGGTAGGAATCACATACATGGGAACACACAGACGAAAGTGGATGCCAGACAGTGTGGGTGGTGGAGAGAGGATAGAGTGGTTTGCCTGACCAGCAGCTCTGCAGTGCAGTAGTCTGTAACTTAAACTTGAGTGGCAGTTAAGAAGCAGGTCATTGTAGGCCACGATAAAGAATGTGCTCTTTGTACAAGACAAGGGTCATTAAAAGTTTTTGAAGACAGGTTGCTGATTGCAATGTAGGAAGATAAATCTGTTTGTGGAGTAGTTGATGGATTTGAAGAGGGAAGACTGATAGAGGGAAACTAATTAGTCCACTATTGCAATCATCGGGTCCAGGCAAGAATGATGACAGTAGGACCAGTGGAGGAAACTGCTGGGGACAACTTGACTGGGGAAAGCTTTTGAGTATGGGGGAGTGGGGATGAAGAAAATGGGCAAGGGCTGCTAAGCAGAACTTGGCCTACTTTTTCTTGTTAATACTGACTCAACTGCCAACAATCTATACTCTGTGTGTGTGTGTGTGTGTGTGTCTGTGTCTGTGTCTGTGTCTGTGTGTCTATGTGTGTCTGTCTGTGTGTCTGTCTGTGTCTGTGTGTGTGACTATATATGTGTATGTTTCTCTGTGTGTCTGACTGTGTGTCTATGTGGGTGTATCTGTGTGTTTATGTGTATATGTCTGTCTGTGTGTCTATGTGGGTGTATCTGTGTGTTTATGTGTGTATGTCTGTCTGTGTGTCTATGTGTGTCTGTCTGTGTGTCTGTCTGTGTCTGTGTGTGTGGCTATATATGTGTATGTTTCTCTGTGTGTCTGACTGTGTGTCTATGTGGGTATATCTGTGTGTTTACGTGTGTATGTCTATCTGTGTCTATGTGTGTATGTGTGTGTCTATGTGTGTGTCTGTGTGTGTGACTTGTGTGTTTTTATGTGTATGTGTTTGTGTGTGTTCTATGTGTGTGTCTGTGTATGTGTCTATGTGCGTGTGTCTATGTGTGTGACTTGTGTGTCTATATGTGTGTGTCTGTATGTGTGACTCATGTCTGTCTGTCTGAGTCTGTATGTATGCCTGTGTGTGTGTGACTTGTGTGTCTATGTGTGTGGGTGTCTGTGTGTCTGTGTATGTGTCTGTGTGTGTATCTATGTGTATGTGACTTGTATGTGTCTGTATGTGTGTGTCTCTGTGTGTCTGTGTGTGTATCTGTGTGTGTGTAAGGAGGAAAAGGGAGAAAGGGGAGAGAAGTCTCTTATCTGACTCATTGCTTCACTCTTAAATGCCTCAGAGGTGCCTGCAAACCTCTCCTTCTCTTCTCGCTGTGTAACTAACGAGGCTCTGGTTCCCAGTAAGACAGACTCACTGTGCACTAGACAGAGCTCTGTTACCATAAGGGGAACCTACTAGTTCTAGGGTAAATCATAAATTTGCTTGTTAAGTACTTTAGTGTAGAGTTCCTAACACCCCTTTGAGATTTCAATGCTTTAAAAACATTCTCTTCCTGGGTTTCTCCAAACTACCATAAAAAGAAACTGAATTTATCTTTGATTGATTCAGGACCATCAACCTGCCTTGCTTGTATAGATCACACCTCAGAAAATTTTTCTCCAAAATTTGTTGGTCAAATGAATCCAAGTCTGGGATTCCAGTTTACCATCCATCTTTTTTTATCTGTGAATGCATTTGCGAAAGCACAGTCTCAATATTTACAAATGTTTCATTCTAAGCAACTTAAGAGTCTTTGCTCAGGGCTTTCTTTGACAAACTTAGAGTAGTCCATAGCCAGCTGTGGTTTCCCTCGTGATAAGGAACGGCCATGATCTGTCCCTTCTGTCCTCCCTCATCTTTGGCTGGCAGCTTTGCTAAAACAGTACTATTCTCCCAGAGGTCACAAATCCATGTTTTATTTCTGCTCCTCCTCTCTTTCTTCAAGGCCAGCCTACAATCTGCTGGCATTTTACAATACATATCAACATTTGCATTTTACCTTCTGAAGTTTGGGTCTTATAGCCAGCCACTTCTCATCAGAGGTCGGGGGTCATCCTGCTTTTTTAGTTTGAGTAAAGTGGCCATGGCATGTGTGTAAGAATGTAGAATGTCTTCAGAGGAATGGCATGCCACAGAAGCACTAGTCTCCAGCAGCGGTAGGTCAGGCCTGTAATTAGCCACTAAAGTAGGAAGGTTTTTGAGTTCAAGCATCATGTCTGGCTAGAGTGATTTCAAGTTCAGCTTGGGCAACTTTATACGACCCTGTCTCAAACTAAAAAAGGAAAATGAAGGCCAGGGCTAGAGCTGAAAGCACTTGCCTAGCAGGCATGAGACCCTGGGTTTAATTAAAAAAGAATTCACCAGTTTTGTTTGAAATTACATGGTTCAGTCGATTTTTTTTTGATTCTCAATGTTAAATATTCAAGCTTTAACCACAAGCTAAATTGAAATATACCAGGGATGGTATTATTCTATTGTGGGAATACTTATCATAAGCATTGTGCAGGATAAATAAATTATTATTATCCAGGGTTTTGGGCTACAGTGGGCCTGGTCCCAGAGGCTGTACTCTGAACTATCAATTTATGGGTTCATTTGCCTATAGGTGTCAAAGCACAATGCAATTTTAATAAAACCGGGTTGGATAGCTATAATAATAGATGGACCACTGAAGGAGAAAATAGGCTGAAACAAGGCAGCCATATCTATGGAGATTGGGCATGTGGTGGTAAGGGAAAGAAAATAGTTCTATAAATAGGATTTGGAAAATCTGATACACTTACAGTAAAAACGATGTGATATCAAACAATGTACAATGGTAATTTCTGAATGATTATAAAAGTACAATCCAAGCCTGCCTTGTTTGTGTGACCTTTAATATAAGCTACTCAGAAGGCAAAAGCAAGAGGGCCCCAAGTTCAAGGCCCCTCTGTGTTAGAGAGCGACTTTAAGAGCAGCCTGGGCAACTTGGACTGTCACTCAAAATAAAAGGAGAAAACAAATTCTCAAAGCCCTGGGTTTAACCCTCAGCAGTGAAGAGCAGGGGAGGAGGGAAGCTAAATGGAAAACGAATCAAGACTCCAAAATGCAGTAGGAAGAGTGTGGAACTGTAGAGTAGGATTCTGCTTTTATATTCGTGAATGTGGTTATTAGAGTATGAAGAAGACAGTTGAGGGTTGGGAAGATTGCTCAGTCAGTTAAGCACTTGTCAGAGGTAGGAGGACTTCCGGTCCCAGGAAGCTTCATTACACTGAGCAGAGCAACATACTCCTGTAATCCCTGGGCTCCTATAGTGAAACAGGAAGTAGGGATAAGAGACTTCCCAGAAGCTCCCAGGCTACTGAGCCTAGAGTCCAGAAAATGAACACAGAGGCCCAGCCTGTAAAAGCTGAAAGGTGAGGAGCATTCAAGGCTGTTCTCCAAGCATAGGGGACTGCTACCCACCTGCAGGGTTTGCTTAACCTAATCTTCCTTCACCCCTTACACACACACACACACACACACACACACACACACATGCACACACCAACACATACACACCAATACCTACACATACACACACACACATACACACATGCACACACCAACACATACACACCAATACCTACACATACACACACACACATACACACATGCACACACCATACACATACACACCAATACCTACACATACATACACACACACATACACACATGCACACACACACACACACATACACGCACACACCAATACATACACACAGTGCATACCCACATACATGCTTGTACACACAACGAAGTCTGTTCTGCTAATAGGAAAAACTACCTCTATGAAGTAAAGAATTAATCTCCTGATAAAATGAATATAATTCCTTTATATAATATGTGATAATTCCTTTATGTAATATGCAAATACATACATGCACAGATTATCTCTCTGCAAACTATATAAACTCATTTGTGCTCATATGAAGTACATGATTACATACATGTATTTATATACATGTGCACAAATAGGAAAAATTAGAGAGACACTTCTCACTGTTAAGAATCTGGTGAGAAATGCTTATCACCCTGTACAAAGCTTAAGTCCAAGTGGATCAAGGACCTCCACATCAAACCAGACACACTCAAACTAATAGAAGAAAAAAACTAGGGAAGCATCTGGAACACATGGGCACTGGAAAAATTTCCTGAACAAAACACCAATGGCTTATGCTCTAAGATCAAGAATCGACAAATGGGATCTCATAAAACTGCAAAGCTTCTGTAAGGCAAAGGACACTGTGGTTAGGACAAAGCGGCAACCAACAGATTGGGAAAAGATCTTTACCAATCCTACAACAGATAGAGGCCTTATATCCAAAATATACAAAGAACTCAAAAAAATTAGACCGCAGGGGAGACAAATAACCCTATTAAAAATGGGGTTCAGAGCTAAACAAAGAATTCACAGCTGAGGAATGCCGAATGGCTGAGAAACACCTAAAGAAATGTTCAACATCTTTAGTCATCAGGAAATGCAAATCAAAACAACCTGAGATTTCACCTCACACCAGTGAGAATGGCTAAGATCAAAAACTCAGGTGACAGCAAATGCTGGCGAGGATGTGGAGAAGAGAACACTCCTCCATTGTTGGTGGGATTGCAGACTGGTACAACCATTCTGGAAATCAGTCTGGAGGTTCCTCAGAAAATTGGACATTAAACTGCCTGAGGATCCAGCTATCCCTCTCTTGGGCATATACCCAAAAGATGCCCCAACATATAAAAAAGACACGTGCTCCACTATGTTCATCGCAGCCTTATTTATAATAGCCAGAAGCTGGAAAGAACCCAGATGCCCTTCAACAGAGGAATGGATACAGAAAATGTGGTATATCTACACAATGGAATATTACTCAGCTATCAAAAACAACGAGTTTATGAAATTTGTAGGCAAATGGTTGGAACTGGAAAATATCATCCTGGTGAGCTAACCCAATCACAGAAAGACATACATGGTATGCACTCATTGATAAGTGGCTATTAGCCCAAATGCCTGAATTACCTAGATGCCTAGAACAAATGAAACTCAAGACGGATGATCAAAATGTGAATGCTTCCTCCTTCTTTAAAAGGAACAAGAATACCCTTGGCAGGGAAGAGAGAGGCAAAGATTAAAACAGAGACTGAAGGAACATCCATTCAGAGCCTGCCCCACATGTGGCCCATGTATATACAGCCACCCAATTAGACAAGATGGATGAAGCAAAGAAGTGCAGAAGTGTAGATCGCTCCTGAGAGACACAGCCAGAATACAGCAAATACAGAGGCGAATGTCAGCAGCAAACCTCTGAACTGAGAATAGGACCCCCGTTGAAGGAATCAGAGAAAGAACTGGAAGAGCTTGAAGGGGCTCGAGACCCTATATGTACAACAATGCCAAGCAACCAGAGCTTCCAGGGACTAAGCCACTACCTAAAGACTATACATGGACTGACCCTGGACTCTGACCTCATAGGTAGCAATGAATATCCTAGTAAGAGCACCAGTGGAAGGGGAAGCCCTGGGTCCTGCTAAGAATGAACCCCCAGTGAACTAGACAGTTGGGGGGAGGGCAGCAATGGGGGGAGGGTGGGGAGGGGAACACCCATAAGGAAGGGGGGGAGGGAAGGGGATGTTTGCCCGGAAACCGGGAAAGGGAATAACACTCGAAATGTATATAAGAAATATTCAAGTTAATAAAAAAAAAAAAAAAAAAAAATTAAAAAAAAAAAAGAATCTGGTGAGAAACGAGTTTGTAGGTAAATGGAGTACAATTACTTTGCCTCTTTTTTCTCTCTGTTATCTAGACTATTTTTTTTGTTTTGTTTTTAAAATTTAAGCAAATATTGCTTTTAAATTAAAGGTATTTGTATCCTCCCTTCAAACAACATATATTGTAATCATCTGATTCTGGTAAAGGAAGGCAACAACAGTACATTAGTCACTTCCAAAAGGCTTTTTTTTTCACCTTGGGACACATCTCTCTAATGTCTCCTCATAGGGGATGCTTGCCACCCAGCATGCACACCAGTGCACAGCTATGCCAGCTCAGATGACACTTTCTTCACAGACTCTGTGGTCTATGTTGCTGTCCTGTCCTAACAGACATCACAGTCCAATCTATAATTTGATGCTTTCACATTTCCTCATTTAATATGCTTTGCTCTTCTGTAGACATCACTAGAACAGAGACTGCGTCTCTTTGCTTCAATCTGAGACTTCATCAGTAAACCCAGCTAAATAAATTGGTAATAAAAATAGTAAATATTGGATAATGAATGAATAAGTGAGTGGTGGAATTGCATGTATATGTATAAGTGAGGAAATAAGGAACTGAAGACAGAAATCACTAACTGTTATATACATATGCTAAGTAGAGAATACAAACACGAATACCATTTATATATGACCAGTAGATGATTTTTTTTCCTTTTTTTCGGAACTGGGGACCGAACCCAGGGTCTTGCGGTTGCTAGGCAAGCGCTCTACCACTGAGCCAAATCCCCAACCCCGACCAGTAGATGATTTACCCATAGGTACCCAGAGATGTGAGCATGAAGAAGCAGTATTTCCTAATTTTTTGATTCTTTTCCAACTAGAACCACATGGTGCTGCATGATGGAGGCCAGATTTGTTATTTATAAAGCTGCCTGCATTTTCCAGCTGCATTTCGGGTCAGGACTGGCACGATAATCGTCTACCTGGGAGAGTTCTTTCGGTGAATGTTCTAAACAGAACCTACTGGTGAGAGATGTAGCCCTCGGACCCTGGAAGGCTCTTAATGCAGGGCTGGCCCGAGGGAGGGGAAAATCAATGGCTTCAACCGCGAATGAGACCTGCTTCTTTAGAACTAATGTTGGCAAAAGGGGAACCCTCAGGGCCACTGAGATTGGCACCGTCTCCATCAATTTCCTCTGACTCTGCTTGGTAGCAGATAACAGCGGGGCCTGAAATGAGGAGGGCTTGCCTGAGCCAGAGAGAAGACACCAGGGAGGCCCAGCTGGCTTATAGACCCGATTCTCTCCGGCTTGGCTCCCTCACTCCACCATTGGAAACTCACCGGGCATCTACCAGGCAAGAGCCTGACCCTGGGAACATTAATTATAGTCTTGAATTGAAATTAGAGCTCAAGTCTTGAGCCTTTTCTCCGCCAGTCATTGTGTTCTGTCACATAATGGGGGAAACACGAATAGATTTTCAAAATTAAGGTTCCACCAGTAAGGCCGATGCGTCTAAGATAACGGAAAGTTCTCTGGGCAGGCATGGTGCTCAGTCCAGTTGGTTAAAGACGCCCAGTTCTAAACCCCAACTTTTTCCAAACAGTCTCTATTCCTTCCAACAAAACAAACATGCTTTTCTATGACAGCATGCCCCAATCGAAACCAATAGCCACAAAACAAGGTTTTCTTTGTTTTTGAGTGGCAGGCAGAGAAATCACCTCAAAAAGGAACCCCGACCCCACCCAGGCTAAAGCAACCTTTCAAAGATAAGCCATGGTGCCATTTTCTGGAATAACGGTATCAACTAACTCTTTAGCCACGGTACCGTCTGGCTGTTTGAGGTTTTGTTTCTTTTTCTTTAATACGGGCTTCTGATTCCTGGCTTTTTTGGCCTGACTTTAATTATGGCATCAGTGTAAAATTACACAGTTGAGATAGGCTGGTCATCTGATTGTGGTTTCTTTTAGAAGTAAAAACGTCTCCAAAACCATGCCTGTCTCCTGTCTCTGAGACCCACTTTGCCTCCAGTTTTGGGTGTGCTGCACATGCAATATTCATTTGGTTTGTAAATCTTAGTATCTATGGGTTGGCATGTTGATTGTAATATATGCTAAATGCAATCTAAAGCAAGAGAGAATTAACTCAGGATTAATTTGACTTGAGGGTCATAATATTTAAAGATAGGAGAAAACATTAACTTAATACGAGAGGGGAGACCTCTCTGCTTTTTTCATTTTTCTAGTGTCTAATCGGAATGTAAGGCCTGACTATAAGCCAGCATTTTCTCATTTTGCTATTTATAGAGTGAAAATTATTACTGTCCGTGTAACTTCAGCGCAGTCTGTGCCAGTGCCTGTACTGGGCGCTGCTGATTTATAGCAGTTGTTTCCAGAGGGAAACTTGGAGAAAGCCCACCTGGTCTCAGTCCCAGACACACAGACGTCTGCCTCCCTAAAGCGAAGATTTGTGGGGCTGACGTTCTGCCTCCTATCCTTGCTGATGACAAGGGAATTTGAGCTCAGCTGGGCTTACAGGGCAGCATTGGAAGAAACAAAACTAAACAATATAAGTCACCCCAGCCATTTCTCCTGCTCTCATAATTGCTCACATCAGCATTTTTTCAAAGAAGAAGAAGAAGAAAAAAAAGCGCTTTCAAGGCCAAGAAAGAAGGCAGGATAAGGCAGGCTACAATGATTGAAGTCTAAAATGTTCTGGGTTCAAGTATATGTAGCAACCTAAACTTGCACAGTGTATTTCTCATTGAGCCTGAGATTTTAGATCTCATTACAGATGGCTATGAACCACCATGTGGTTGCTGGGAATTGAACTCAGGACCTTTGGAAGAGCAGTCAGTGCTCTTAACCTCTGAGCCATCTCTCCAGCCCCGAGCCTGAGGTTTTAAAATTTGAAACCTAACTTAAATATTAAAACAATAAACATAAAGTCCACCAGACCGAATTAAATAATTTTGTTTCCATTACATTAAAGCATACCAAATAATAGAAATGTAATGACTTCTGTGGTGGCTCCATGTTGTCGAATTAGGAAAAGTTGCCTTCCATTCATGTAATAAGACTGGCAACATTGACTGGGTCGTCAGGGATACCTAGCCTTGCCTGTTGAGTTCCCCTGTCAATCTTTAGGAGGAGGCAATCAGCCAATCATACAGACACCTTCCAACTAGCACTCACTTATTCACACTTGCTAATGTGTATCTGTCATGAAATTACATTTCATGGGAGAAAAGAACCTCAAAACACTTGATTATAAGAAGTGTTTTTTTTTTAAATCTCTTTGAAGAGAGGTCATCTGTAAGTGTGAATTGTATACCTGCTGTTTCAAACATATGTAGGTTTATTTATTATAAACACTCAACTTTGCAATGCAAATGTAACTCCTACTAACCAATATGGATGGTAGCCCTGAGTTTCAGTTACTGCAGGTTTTGTGTAACTACGACAGGAAGTGTTAGTTGTCAATTTGACAGAATCTTGACTGACCTAAGAGATGGACTGTAGGTATGTCCCTGGGGGATTATCTTGATTGTATTAACGTAAGGCGGGAACATCTGCCCATTATGTGCAGCATCATTCCCTGGCTGGGATCCTGGGCTATGTATCTAAGGAAAGGCAGCTCCACATGCACTCATCTCTGGTCCCTGATTGGCTTGTGGGTGCAAACTGAAAGCTCCTATTTGTCGGAGGTGTTGAAGAGAGAAAGGAGAATGGGGAAAATGATATGGTTATATTTTAATTATATATATTTTTAAATCACTTAGAAAAAATTTCTAAATTTCTATTCCCTTTTAAATTTATACGAGCTCTGATTTAATAACCTACATTTTTATTAATATGGTATTTCTATTTATACTTTAATAACAATAGTTTCCCAATTACATCTTGTTTTGCAAGTAAGCTGAAAGGCTTGTGTATTTAAATTGTTTAAATTCTGGCAACCAATCACTTTATAACAAGAAGTTCTTAATGAAACTTCTCATCTTAGTTTTGATTTTAAAATGTATGTTTAAGTCATGTTTTCGAAGGAAACATACGGATGTATGTATTTTCTGTCTGCTAATATCTGAGAATCCGATTTTTTCTTTCTTTGTACATAAAAGAAAAGTGAACTGAACCTCAGGTACGCCTCAAGGGATCTACCATGGAGCTACCTCCACAGAAGTAATCTCTTTGTTCTGTATTTTATTTTTATTTATGTGTGTGTGTGTTTGTGTGTGTGTGAGTGTATGTGTGTGTTTGAATATGTGTGAGTGTGTGTATGTGTGTGTGACTGTGTGTGTATGTGTGTGTGTGACTGTGCATGTGTGAGTGTGTGTGTGTATGTATGTGTGAGTGTGTGTGTGATGTGTGTGTGAGTGTGTGTGTGAGTGTGTGTGTGCGTGTGTGTGTGTGTGTGTGTGTGTGTGTGTGTGTATGTGTGTGTGAGTGTGTGTGTGTGTGAGTGTGTGTGTGTGTGAGTGTGTGTGTGTGTGTGTCTGCCAGGGGTCCTTTTGTTGTTATGTTTTGTTATGCATGCTGAGTTTAAATTTAATTTCAGTTTTAGTAAACTAGCTGTTCCGAGTCTCTCTCTCTGTGTCTGTCTCCGTCTCTCTCTCTCTTTTTATCATTACCTAGAATGTGGAGGTTCCGGGCAACGTGTACCTTCTTTTCTTTCATTTGCTCATTTGTTGAAACATTTCCTGTGTGCATACAACTTCAGGACTGACCCCTTGGAGGGCTCTTCCTGGGGACAACCCACTCTCAACATTCCCAGTTGCCCATAATTCTTTGTGTAGGGCTGAGGCCCCACAAGCTCTTCCCATTGTGTATTAGCACATCGCTGTACTCGGAGTCCTGCTCAGGCGGCCATGTCAGTGGGACTGAATAGTCATGTGAGTGTGTGTGTTTGTCTGCATGCATGCATGTGTGCGTGTGTGCTTTATGTGTTTGTGTGTGAGTGTGTATGTGTTTGTATGTGTGTGTGTGTGTGTGTGTGTGAGTGTGTATGTGCACGCACACGTGGTTGTGTATGTGCGGGGGAGTGGGGGTGTTGGTGTGGGTATCTGTAATATTGCTGGTTCTAGATCCTTCCCTGTCCTTT
Organism: Rattus rattus; assembly: GCF_011064425.1. Lineage (NCBI taxonomy): Eukaryota > Metazoa > Chordata > Mammalia > Rodentia > Muridae > Rattus > Rattus rattus. The sequence goes on from NC_046158.1 coordinate 28,929,461, forward strand.
TTTGTTTCCCTCCACCTTCCCTGTCTAGCTGTGTACGTACTTTCAGTTAAACCTTCAGTTATTCAATTTCCTGTTAGAATATATTTACTTGTTTTCTGATAATAATTTTGTCTTATTTTTTCAATATCGTTTTTTCCCCGTTCTATGAAAATTTGTCAGCTTTGTCTTTGGATACAGGCTCTTCAGCGCCTTCGCCTGAGGTATTAATTTTACTGCTGTGACTTTTAGTATCTGAGTATTGCTTGCTTCCCCAGATTGTCTTTCTTTTTAAAGACCTTGTTACCTCAGCTCGTCAGTTCTCACAACTGTCAGAGACACGTGACTCTTTGCTACCTGGACCGGTGTTTACTGAATTCCCTCCCCTAGGGACACACGTGACCATTTCCAAGGCAACCTCAACCATAGTATCGCTCTTATTTTTACTTTTTTGTTTACTTGTTGAGAGAGAAGGCCTCACTATATCCAAACTGGCCTGGAACTCACTGTGTCATCCAGGCCGGCCTTCATCCTGTGCCCACCTCCTGAGTATCTCCTGCATTACTGACAGACTTTGTTTTCTCTCTTTCTACAGGCTTCTGTTTTCTCTGTTTTTCCTGGACCCAGGACACTCCCACTGTAGCCTGCTCACCCTTTCTCACTCTTCTTTCCATGCACTCCTCAGCCTTCACTGGTTGCCAATATAGGGAAACAGGCTGACAGGGAGCATGATCTATTGTGGAAAGCATCCACTGATGGGCCCCAAGAGCCGCCCAGCTCTTCCCTATTCCAGACGCTTTGCCTGTGGTAATAGAATCCTATAAGCTATGACGGGTTTGTCTACTTTTTTCGGGGGATCTGTTTTTCAAGGTGAAAACCTGCAGCATATCAAGAATTCTTGTGCCACAGGACTAAGGATTTAGATGTTATTGCATTGGTGATGAACTTCTATCCCAAAGAAAAATCCTAATGTAAAAAATGCATTTAACACATTTAATGGGCCCAGCATAGCCTAAATGAGCTTGTATACTTAAATTAGCTCGCATTTAGACAAAAATCATCTAACCAGGGTCCATTTGATAAGCGTTTAATATTCATACAACTCACTGATGACTATATTGAAAAAACAAATGGATCAGAAGATATGCTTTCACACCACTGGAGAGTTTAAAAATCAGACATTGCGCTGACCTGATATTAAGCCAGGTACCATGTGCACAGGTATCTTGATTAAAATGGCAATGTCCCCCACTGACAACTGTGCTTGTGTCAAACGGACTCCTTTGTGCCTCTGTCGTCCTAAGTGCAAACGAAGGAGAATGAAGAGGAATGCATTTTTCGTATTTGTGTTTGCTTGTTATACAGGTCAAATGAGGAGTGCAAGCCAGCTTGTGAAAACTGTGTCTGACAAATATTACAGAACTGCCCCAATGCTACACCTATGAGCCACAGGCGGCCTGAGCTCTGTACAGCTAAACTCTATGAGCTAAGAAGACCTTAGTGAGGGGTCCCAAGAATTGTAGTTTTTGCTATTAAGTGTTCAGTGTCTTCTTTGTCATTCACAAGGGAGATATTGAGAAGCCACTCAGGCAACTTCAGACTTTCTCACAAGCTGGCCCTACCCACGTGGGTGGTACTTTCCAGACATTCTGTGGATTTTTTTTCCCCACTAAAGGCATTTTGAATAATTTGTCGACTTACTGGAAGCAAAATCTTCAGCACACGAAACACCACATCACGGTTTATAACCCTGGATGTATCTCGCCCTGGCGAAAAGATGAAGTTAAATGTAGAGAGCGTTTTGAAAAAACAAAAAGAAAATAACAAAACTGATTGAAACATCATGTGTGTAGTTTCCCACATCAAGAACTGTCCAGTTCTCTCCGGCTACCAACCGATAGCCTACAATTTAGCTCAGTCCTGACACTGACTCACTGACTGCGCACAGTAAGGATAAGCCTCACTAATGAGGGGCTGTGCACCACAAAAATGCTCCCACTTCTGTCACCAGTTGCAGCTCTCCAGTGCCGAGTATTCTGACCAACTGGATACATGGGCATCCCTTGCCTAATAATTTGAGAAAATACCCCACAAGGCAGAAAAAGTGTCTTATCTGCTATTATTAATTTATTATATAACAGATACAATAGCAACGACCAAATGGCTGAGAGGCATTGAGACAGAGGTGGCGGGAGTCCGTTAAGCTTCTCTTGTCCTCTGTAACACTCCAATATCCCGACTCCTTGGTATATTCACTGGCCCAGGGCTACTTCTAAGTAGGCTGTCAGAGGTTTCACGGGGCTTATTTATTTAATATAAGAACGAGGTCACATTAAATCATTGATGGATGGTGAGTAGGTTAGCCTTCAGAACCATGAGATTAGGAAGATGGGCTGAAAGCCATCCCTTCACCAACCAGTTTCCACGAGGTTGCTTCATTAGCATAAACTCAGAGGTAATTGAAAAAAAATTTTGAGTAAATAAGCTTTTCTCACCTCGATACTCAAAAGATTCTTCCTTAAAGAAAACTACCAACATATTACAGCTAGAGAGAGAGAGAGAGAGAGAGAGAGAGAGAGAGAGAGAGAGAGAACATGGAAGTCAGAGAACAACCTGTAGGAGTTCCCTTTTCACTCTTTGGATCAAACGCAATTCTTCAGGCTTGGCAGTCAGTGCCTTTACCCGCTGGGCCATTTTGCACGCCCCACTCAAACGTTTCCAAGCATTTTAGCTGTTCTGTGTCTGAAACTGAAGACAGGAACTACAAGCACATTTTCTATTCTGTCCCTGACGAAGGTTGCGTTCTGCTCCCGTGAAAGAGACGCAGCACCACGTGATTTGGCAAACTCTACACATCCTGGGTCCAAGCTTCTGATCTACTTCCTTGGGCTTAACCCAGCTCAGGTTAGCTCCGGGGTGGTTAGGAGGACTGATAAAGGCGCAGTCTATGCTTGCCTAAGGCAACATGAGAGCAAGTGAAACCACCATTTTCCCTTTTATCTCCGGGAGTTGTACAAGCTTTTGTAAAGCAGCTGAAAGAAAGGACAGAGGTGATGAAAAATGGCCTCCAAAGACCGCGACTGATATTATGTGTATTTTTAATCCATGCTTTCACGTCCTGGGGTTTCTAACACTGCCTTTGATCATTTAAAGTTCCAATAGGAAAGTTTTAATAACACAAGGAAAAAAGGGGGGGGGGGAGACAGCTTAGCGATAGATGGATAAATAGTTGTTCTTGCAGAAGACCCAGGTTCAAGTCACAGCACTCCCAGTGTTGACATAGTGACTCACAACCATCCTTAACACCAGTTCCAGGGAAACTGAGTCCCTCTTCACATTTCTGTGGGCACCACATAATAAAAGGTAATTCGAAGGAAATACTAAAATATGAGTTAGTTTTATAAAAGCAATTTGTCGACCATGGCGTCTACATTAATATTTATATTTGCTTTTCCAAATTAAACTGCCAAGCTTCATGCCCTCCCTCTATGTACAGAGTTATAAGTACAGTTTGATCTAAATACCCAGAATTACTAACAAAGGAAATGATCTAGGTCTGAACAACCTTCAAGGCTAAAACAAAGTTATTATGGTTGGATCTGAAAACAGGTAACAATTTTTTTCAAATTCTAATTTTTTATTGGTTATTTTATTTATTTACATTTCAAATGTTTTCCCCCTTCTTGGTTTCCCCTTCGCTAACCCCTGTCTCGTCCCACCTCCCCCTGCTTCTGTGAGGATGCCCCCTACTCCCACTGGGCTATAGCACAGGGTCTGTTCCTGGGTGCAGATGGAAACCAGAAGGATCATCAACATATAACACTTAAAACAAGCCAGATAATTTGATGAATATCAATTATACAGATTCAAAATTAATATGGACATAATTCTTTTTGCAGTATGATTTTCCACTGTGAACAATGATCCGGGATCTTACAGAGGATTGAGCTCGTTACCACAACAAAAGAACAGCAGGGACAATTCAGGAAGCAAGAGTCTGTGCTGTTTCTGCTACCCTACCCAACACCCAGTGATGCCATTGTGCTGTGCACGTTTATAGTTTAATGTGCAATGCCAAGTTGAGAGATATTTTAACAATTCAGGGAGTGAATAATGATCTCCTTCATTGCGACTGCTGTAAGTGGAAGTTGAGTGACATCTCCAAAAAGAGTTTTCTTTTGGTACCATTTCTTAAGTCTCTAAAAAAAAAACCAAAACAAAACAGGTAAAACATCAAACACGGATTGTGGGTGTCTCCCTGTGTGTTTTCCCTCGAGTAGAAAAATGTGAATATTTTTCTAAAATCGAAGAACAGAGAGGACCACCCATGTCAATGAAAGCAACATCGGAGATGAAAATAAAACTAATTGTGTTTGCAGAATTCTTTCTGGCAATGCGTGCTTTGAAGAGGAAAAGGCAGGAACTTTCATGTGTGAGAAACTACAAGGACAATCATGTCTTCAGCAAATAGGCAAACGTCAGCTCTGCCATGTTTCCGCTCCAGAGCAGTGGAAGAGCAAGTTTTTTGGTTCACAGTTAACCGATACAGGAAGCAATTGTGCTTCTGAGGATGAAAGCCTGTCAGAGGTCCTGGGAACCCGCCAAAAACCACCAAGTCTCTGACAGGAAGCAGTGGATAATTTTTTTTAAAAATGCAAATAATAGAGATACAATCTTCAGGTTAGTTAACTGATCTTTTGAAAAGAAAATGTAAAATATACATGCATATATAAAACCTTGAGGCTTCTAATATCTAAGTATAAACAATTTATTCTAGTGGCATTTATTACTTACCTAATTGAAAAGCAAATATGAGTGTCACAATATTACAATTACCTTTAAGGCGATATTTTTAAATAGGATGTGACAAATTTTAAGGGCAAGCCTAGAATTGTCTAGAGTACTGAATGTAGGAATAAGAGTCCTATATGTTATTTTATGCTACTTTAACATAGTTTGTTAAATGTTACACATAATTTTTAAAAACAGCTATCCTACATTTTCCTGTCATGCTTAAAAATGCATTTCTTTGTACATTTCATAAAATAGACATGTAAAATTTCTATGTCATTATTTGCCAACTATTTTTAAAATTTCTTATATCTCAATAATTTAAAACACAAACTAATTTATGTTTGGGATCTCATTTTAATTTTTCTTCTTTGTCACATATTATTAAATTGACTAATGCCGATATGGTCACTATGTCAATAAAACCCTCCCCAAGCAAACTGATCTTTGTTTTTCATTGTGGATATATTTTACATATAATATAATATTAAAACATTTATAAATGTAAATATATATATTTATCATTTCAGTGATTTTTAAGGGTGCAGTTCAATGATTCACAAATATTATATAACCATGAGCATGACCTACTCCTAGAATTTCACATCCTTACAAACAGAAATGGACTCTAAGACACTTAAGTCTCCATCCCCACGCAATGACTAGTTTATTTCCTGTGTGAGAATTTTACTATTCTAGGTACCTAATGTAAGAAGAATCATATAATACGTGTGGTTTTTGCATCTATGATAATCACATAGCTGTTTCAAGAGTCACTCTATTGTACTATTACCAGAATATACCAATATGGCAATAATCTAGATGAGTCATATAATTGATTGAATATCTATATAGACCAAAATTGATATGGAAATAACTCATGTATGCCATAGTATAATTTTCAGATGTGAATAATGATCTGGGGTCTCTACAGAGGACTCAGTGTACCACCACCAACAACAACAACTGAACACAAGTGAATATATTTTCTCAAATGTGATTTACTACTGAGCTATATCTTTTGCCCATGCTACTTTTAAGACCAGGTCTCTCTATATAGTCCAGGCAGACCTCTATGCTAAGTAAGATCTTCACACCTCTATCTCCCAGACTGCTGGAATTACATATATGTGTCACAAAATTCCATTCTAATTCCACCTAGAATTTTATTCATTTTTTAAGGTTAAATAATATCCCTGTTTACAGATATGCCATGTTACCCTTGTCTATCATCTAGTGATGGACTTTTGGATCATTCTCACTTTTTAACTAGTTATCATCTTTCATTTCTTGTTTTGTTTTGCTTTCCAGTCATAAAGGAACCATTTAGTGACTATGAACAGACATTCTTTTGTTATTTTAATTTTTATTACCTCAAAGGCTGATGATGTTCAACATAGGTTTCTATTCTAATAGACATCTGCATATCTCATTGGGAGACAAGTCAATTCAAATTTTTTACTCAGTATTTTACTGAGGGTTCTTTTCTGCTACACTCTACAAATTCCTATTCAGTATTCAGAATATTAACCCCACATCAGATGCACGCATTATAAATTCTTCCTTATAATTTCATGAGAAATGTATCATGTTTTGAGGATGTTGCCCTTGCAGATGGTACCTTTTGGAAGCTTTGGGAATTTTCAGAAGCAGGACCTGGCTGACAGAAGTGTGTCTCCAGGGATAGGACTCCAAAAGATACACCCAGCTCTTGGGTTCCACTTTGCTCTGCACTATGGACAGTGTCTACTTCAGGCTCACCCACCATGAGCTGAGCTGTCCCTCCATGCTTTCTGCACCACAGTTGACTGAAACAAGAAGTTTCTATCAGGTGCTGTATCATCACAACACAGAAACATCAAATGTCTTCGTCCTCACGGGTGAGAGACCCTCACCTGGGTCTCTCTCTCTCTCTCTCTCTCTCTCTCTCTCTCTCTCTCTCTCTCTCTCTCTCTCTCTGATCCTTCCATCCAAGAAACTCTTTAATTTTGCTTAAAGCCATTGCCTTTTCTTATAGTTGCACCTTTACTGTCACATCCAAGAAAGTATGCCAAAGGCTATGTCATAAAAACGCTTCCCAATGTTTCATGAGACTTACATTTTAAAGCTTGGGTTTAGGCCTTTTGTCCTCTCAGTTGAGTTTTGTGTATGGTGCTCAAGGGAGGTATATTTTCTTCATCTTGAATGTGAACATCCAGTTTTCCCAGAACCACCTACATTCACAGTCAAAGACTAGAAAGCAAGATTTAAATGGTGACATTGTCCATGCAACTTTTGGATGTAGTGGACTCCTTGTCAAGATACCCTTTCTCCACTGAGTGGTCCTCACACTTCTGTCAATCTCAGTCACTTTTATCTGGGAGTTCACTTCCTACCCTTGCTGCCATCGGCCGTGTATCATTCTGCTTTCCTTTCCTTTTAAAAGGAGGGTTTTTTGTTCTTCTAAGTTTAAAACCAATTTTGAAATCAGGAAACTAAGACTTCCAACACAGTTCTTGCTCCCAAGACAGTTTTATATGTTTCGGATTCTTTCTTAGGGCATAAAATTTAGGGTAGATTTCTGAATTTCTCTGGAGGACACCCTTGAGGCTTTTAATGGGCAATTTGCTGAATCTGAAGGTTACTTTGGCTAATATGCCCATTTAAACAATACTGCTGTCCAATATTTGGCCACAAATATATTTTTATTTACTTATAGCTCTTAAAATTTATCTCTTTTTTTTTTGTTTGTTTTTTTTTTTTTTTTTTTTTTTTTTTTCGGGGCTGGGGTTCGAACCCAGGACCTTGCGCTTCCTAGGCAAGCGCTCTACCACTGAGCCAAATCCCCAACCCCCTATCTCTATTTTTTAATTTCCCAGTGTATTAACCTCTCACCTCCTTGTTTAAATTTATTTATCAATATTTTATTCTTTCTAATATTCTTACAAATGAGGTTAATTTTTAGGTTGTTCATTGTTAGTGAGTAGAAATTTAACCACTTTTGTATATTGATTTGGATCCTGAAAATTTTCCTGATCTATTTATTAGCTATAATAGGAGGCTGTGTGTGTGCTTGTACACATGCATACCTGCACGTATATTAGTCAGTGTTGTATTGCTGTGAAGAGACACCATGACCAAGGCAACTCTATAAAGAAAGCATTTAGTTGCAGGCTGGCTTACAGTTTTAGAGGGTTAGTCCATTATTATCATGGCAGGAAGCAGACAGTCATGGTGCTGGAGCATTACATTTTGATCCATAGGCAACAGGCTGAGAAGGAAGAAAGAGAGAGAGACAGACAGACACAGAGAGAGAGAGAGAGAGAGAGAGAGAGAGAGAGAGAGACGAAGAGAGAGAGAGAGAGAGAGAGAGAGAGAGAGAGAGAGAGAGAGACAAAGACAAAGAAAAAGATTGGGTCTGGTATGGACATTTGAGATCTCTAAGTCTACTCCAAATGTCACACCTCATCTTTCAAGGCCAGATCTACTCCAATAAAGCCCCACCTCTCAATCTGTTAGAAACAGTGTTCCAAACCCAGTCTAAACATTTTATTATGAGTCTCTGGACGCCATTCTTATTGAATCCACTTTACTGATGCCTCTTATGTGGATATATTTAGAATCTTCTATATATGCTGGTAGGACACAAGCATCTGTGAACGCAGGTAAGCTTACCTCTCTAATTCGGATGGATGTCTTCCTTCTTCCCTCCCTCCTTCATTCCTTCCCTTTTGGTCTGGCTAGAACTTTTAGAAGTATGCAGTATAGAATGGGGGATCTTTGTCACATGTCTTATTTTAGGGAATAACTTTAATCTTTCACCACAGCCTGTGATGTTAATTGTGACAATCTTACCCTTGAATCATTTTAAGCTCTACCAGGGACTAGAAATTGGTCTGAACTAAATTGGATTGGTGTGTGTGTGTGTGTGTGTGTGTGTGTGTGTGTGTGCTATTCTTTGGCCTGCATGACGAGCAAATCACTTTATACACTAGTGTATTAAATAATTTATGGGACAATGTCGCTACCATAACTGTGATCATAGAATAAATGTTAAGCATTAAATATGCTTCAAGGTACACATTAAAGCCTTCCTATTTAATTCTCAGAGCCCAATCCCAAGAATTCCAACCGTTTTTCTCACTAGAGGAAACAAGTTGGTCTATTATCTTTATTCAAGAAGTCAGATAAAAAGGACTCCGGAGTTTTCTGGCTTTATCTACTGAATTCTTAGATACGAAACTGAAGAGTTAAAGATAAGAGAGTACATTGTCCTGTGAGAACAACCACGTAATTTCCTCAGCCAAGATATGGAGTTGATCCAGCTACTCCTGGATCTAAAAATATGCCATTCTGTGCATCTTAATTGTTTTCCATACTTTCATCAGCTAAATCAACTTAATCTCCAACACACACACACACACACACACACACACACACACACACACACACACACACACACACATTATTGAATGTCGCTTCCAGGCAGGAGGCAGGGTACCAGAAACACATTTGTCGAAGAACTACAGATGTCAATATAAAATCAATGTCGTGCTATGCTAAGGAGGGCACAGGATGCTATGGGAGTGTCTGATCGGCAGAGAGACATTGTCAAATGCCTGGGAAGGGTTGTCTTTTCATGGTGCCAAATACACTAGGAGAAAAATGTAGCTATTGTTATATCGAGAAGAAAGAATGAACTCTCAGATGTACCTAGTAGCAGTGATCCAAAGAAATGAGCCTGGCTCTGACCCTGTGATTCTGTGATTTGTACAGTCCAGTGTGCATCCATGACACCAGACGATTCTGTGAATCCCACATTTACTTTGGTGAGTTGTATGGGCACATCTGCCGTCCCAGTTAGATATTTACCTGAATTGTATGTACATCATGCAACACAGAGACATAAATATCTAACATCACTCTGAAAATTGACCAAACAATGAAAGTATATCTGCTATATGATGATAATCTATTAGGTGTTGTTCATTTTCCAAAAGTATGTTTTTAGAGAGAAACGATTTGGGAGAACTTTTATCCAAAGTGTGAACTGATGCTGCTTCTCCCCACCCCCCCATACCCGCCCCACCCCCAATAGTTGAAGTATTTATTTCAAATTTGTTCTCTGGAACCCAGGCTGGATAGATATTTTTCCTATTCTTGAAAAATGGCCTTCATGGCCTATAGGTATTCGATTATAAACCTCTTTGGTTTGCTGGAAAAATCACAGGCAAAATTATGGCCTAAAACAATCAGGGCTCTGAGTGACGGGCTTTGGTTCCATTTCTTTCCTTTATATATTTATTCCATTATCTTATTTGTTATGAATTATCTTTAATCCTTCTTGGCATATGGCAATGTATAAATGAATAAATAATGCCTTCAGAGACCTCCTGAGAGAATTCAGATTTGTTCTTCAAACCAAAATTCCATAAATTGGATTTTGTTTATTTTTAGAACTGAAATTGCACAAATCTCATTCCTTTATGATCCTAATCTGAATTTTTTTAACCATGTTGTCTAGGAAAACTAAGGGAAGCCATCCAAAAGGAAATAGGATAGCAACGGACCGAAGTGGTGCATGCAAACCAGAGCTACAGACGCACTGTGTCTGGGTGACCATGATGGCTGTGATGCTGATGGTGAGAAAGGGGGGTTGTGACATCATGACGAGGATATAACCTGTAAGACCTCTGTCCCGGGAGCAAATGGTTCTGTCATCCAATTCCTGATTCACTGCAAGTGCCAACACTGACTGGGTGAATAAAGGTAATAAAAAATGATCTATGGGTGTTGTGACTGACAAAAGGGAAATGGGGAAAGGAGGCCGAGTTGACATCCTGGCAGAGGGAGGGAGGGAGAGAGGGCAGGGCACACAGCACACTAAGACCCCAGGGGGTGTTGCTTTCATTTTCTTTTCCTAAGAGAAGCGTACGGTCTATCTAACTTTGGTCCCCAACAGATGCCCTCGGAATAGCTGTGTGGCTGGCCTTTGCATATCCTAAACGTTGACCTGTGTCCCTATCCTTACATATGCAGGCGTGTGTTAAGAGTCCCAAACTGACTCTCTCTTAAAAATACCCAGGTGCATTTTAAATCTTAAAATGAGAGTCACCAATTTTTCCAAACTGTCATCTCTTACTAGAAATGCCAAACTCAGTCCAAGCCAACTACAAGCAGAACTTCAATAAGAAACCTGAATGGAAGTTAAGCTGTTAAGTCAGATGCTAGATTTTAGTGGGCTCCACACTGCATGACAGTTGGAAACGACAGTGTTCTCTTAACAAGGGCTTCCTTTCCGAACCACCCAAGGCAGGAGACAGCCTCAGTTTGAGAGAGCACTTGAGTTACGTGCAAATATTTCCTCTGGACTAATTTCTGTCTAATTTTGTATACTGATCTAGACATCTGAAACAAAGGAAAAAGTCAAAGCATTCATGGCTCTGAAGGTCAAAAGCACTTACTCCCTTAGAGGACTGGAACTCAGTTCCCAACACCCACATTACATGGCTCACAAAACCCTGTAACTCCAGTTCATATACCCACACATAGACAACAACAACAACAACACACACACACACACACACACACAGACACACACACCTGCCTATTTTAAAAGATCAGGGTTTTCTTTAGTGGGTTTTATATTAACAAATGTGCAAACCATCATTCTTTTTTGTTTTTTGTTTTTTTCTTCTTTTTTTCAGAGCTGAGGACCAAACCCAGGGCCTTGCACTTTCTAGGCAAGTGCTCTACCACTGAGCTAAATCCCCAACCCCGCAAGCCATCATTCTTATCTCATGGAAGATTCAGCCTGATTCTTCAACAAACTCATATAGAGAAAGCGTCAGTTAACAGTTCCCACAAACCAAGTTACTTCCAAGGCAAAAGGAGATAGAAGGAAAAGGTGCATAAATCAACTGAGGAAATCCTCTGCTTTATTCACTCACTCACTCATTCACTCATTCATTCATTCATTCATCAATCAATTCATTCATTTATCGCTCAGTAAGCTGTCTGTCGTCCAGTGAGCACAAGAGATAGTAAGGACATAAGCAAGAATACAACTGAGTGACAAAGTCCTTCCACCTGCAGCCTGCTTGGCTTCATCAGCATATCCTGGGATGTAATTTGGGCACAACTTGAATAACATTAGGAATGTTTGAAATCCCTTGTAAGTTGCCATGCAGTATAAAAGATATACTATGTTTTCCTTGTCTGATTTATTCTTTTATTTTGTTTACCGCAAAGAGACAGGACCAGAAGTGTTTGAAATTCTTTTCTAGCCCATAGAAAGCAATCCCAACCCCTGCATATGACTCTATGCTGCAATGCAGTCCAATGGTTCTTATTTACATAGCGCACACTAAATTGTACACACATGCTTTGTATAAAGAATGCTTTCACATTTCAGGGTAGAGGATATTCTTTTGCTTATTATGCAGATATGCATTGACTGAGCATTAAAGACAGACCCTGGCCCTGGTGCTGGCTATAACACCTACCTTATTTATTTTACAGTTCCGTGGGGTTTTGTTTGTTTGTTTGTTTGTTTTTGTTCACATCACACAAGACAAAATTTGGAAGATTTTGCAAAGAAGTTCAGATTTAGAAATTAGGGTTTGCAAGAATTTAAATCTTTTTTTTTTTTTTTTTTTTGTGGAAACATTTTGAATTTTTTAACTTTGCTTGTTTACCCTCAGCAGTACCCAAGAGTCCCTGGGAATGTTATCAGAGAAGTGGGATTATGGAGAATTATACATTGTAACAGAAACAGTTACATTGGGCAAAAAGAACAAGATCCTCAGACAGTGAGAAAAAAGCAGACAGGACTAAAAATGATGACAAACTAGCCGGGAAAAAAACCTCATTACTGTGTAATTATCTGTTACTGGAGAATGTGGTCCTTGTGGTTTCGGGTAGGCTTGTTTGAGGCATGTTTGTCTGCAGAGCTGGATCAGACTGTAGGTGGGAACGAGAAGGCAAAGAAAATTAATCCACTCTATGAAGGCTTCCATTTCCTAAAAGTTCCCAGTTGCCCCTTTTCCTGGATCATCTAGTGGGCAGCTACAGAAGCTATACACCTTTGCGAAGAGGGAAGAAGACAAAGGAAAACTGTCCTCCTGGGAACGAGGGATGTTCCCAACCTGGGAAGTGACACTTGAGGCCTAGGAGGGACCTTACTTTGAGAGGCTTCCTCAGCCTCCGCTCTGCACAGGTGGATTCCACCACTGCCCTCGATTCCCATTCTGATTCTCAGGTCTTCAAATCAACAAGGTTTACATTTTCTGGGAGTTTTTCTTACATATTTACTAAGGAAAAATGTCGAGCATACTCCCTCAGAGTCGAATAATGAAAGCTGATCAATAAAGCTAAGTGCAACAAGTCACCTTGAATAGCAAGTATTACTTCATTTTCTTACCACAAATTCACACAAATGGCATGGAGTCAAGAATGAAGTTACTTTTCATACTTAGAATATCTTCATTTCCCCTGCTGTCTGAACATGTGGTCGACTCAGGACCTTTCCAGTCTCCTTTTATGGTAGAGACCTGATTCTGGTGTCAGAACAAGTGTTAGTAAGTCCCTCTGAAGAGTTTATAGAATATAAGGTCTTTACAGAAATTTCTTTCCTCACCACAACTATCCCAAGACTTAACTACAGTTTAAAATGTAACTATTTGTTTTTCATGTATTCACTTGAGGCCATATTAAAACACACTGGGGGGGGGGCTGGGGATTTAGCTCAGTGGTAGAGCGCTTACCTAGGAAGCGCAAGGCCCTGGGTTCGGTCCCCAGCTCCGAAAAAAAGAACAAAAAAAAAACAAAAAACAAAAAAACAAACAAACAAAAAAAAAAACCCACACACACTGGGTTCTTTTCTTATTTTTCAAGTATAATTAATTACATTCATATTTCATTTTTTAAATTGTTCACACCTCCCTTTCCTCGATCTTGTGTTTAACTATAATGTGTTCTTAACCAAGTTTCCTTCTCTTACTTACCTTTGGATGAACAGAGCCATGCTGAGACCTCCATTTCTACTTAAGTGAGCTGATATTGGAAGGAAGAATAGAAAGAGCATTCCTAATATTGCACATATATATATATATATACACACACACATATATACATATATATGTACATGTGCACATATATCTATATATAGTATATATTTACACACACGCATATATGTACACAACACATATATGTACAGTATATATTTATATATGACTTCAGTATGACGACATATACAGCATAAGAACCAGGCAAGGAACTTAGCTATAAGAGTAACTAAGAAAGTTATATGTCCACCCAACACACTTCAAGATACAGCATGCCTCATGGAGTCAAATAGCAGAAACATTTAACCAAATCGGATGCACAGTGGAAACATATTTGGAGTAGTCAGATTAAAGTTGACATTTGAACTATCAGCATGAGCTTGCCACACACCTCTGGCCAACCATGGGAAGGCCAAACAGCGTTAACAGCAGAGGAAATGGCATGTGTACATGTCAGAGGCAAGAAGAAAATGAGGCAGGGTTCTGCTTTTCCTCTAGGTTAAGTTTCATCCAAGCCAAAAACTATAGAACATAGAATAAAACTTCATTATGTGAGAGAGGAAAGAAATCTACACGATGGCTATAGTAGTATATAATTACATTTTTTAGAATGATGGTCTATAACTTTAGGAAACCAATTATGATCCACTTGGCAGCTGTTTAGAAGGATCAGTGAATTCATGACTACTCACGAGATTCATGCGCTTAAAGACTTTCGGGAACTTTCTGTGCCTGGAGCAGAGATACAACGAGAAGGAAGCTGAGTAGGAAGAAGAGTGTAGTAGAGGGGAGGCTTTGCTAAGAGCAAGGGCAGATGGCCCTTACACACCCTGCACGGGTTTCACCACGATTGTAAGCGTTATGGGAAGTCACAGTTTCAGGCCAAGTTCTGTTGTTATACCAGGATCAGTAGTAGAGTTCATTCAATCCATTCCTTCTCCAATTATTTCGACCATTCTCTATGAAACAACAATACAAATAAGTCAACACAGTATATTTTTATTCCCAGTTTTATGAGAAAAAAAAAAAACCCCATTGATAACTCTAGTATATTTTAGTTGGAGAAAAACTACATGTAAGTTATCACCCCAAAAAGATTTTTCTTAGCATCTCTCTGTATTTGACAGGATTGTGTAGAAGAACAGAAGCGATAAATACGTACATTCTAAACTGGAATTCATTATGGGCTTGCAGGATAATCGCTTAGTAGTCCAACAGCAGCCATCTTCCTGCTGGAGGGGCAGAGAGTCCAGTAGCTGCTCAGCCCACGCAGCAGTCTGTCTCAGCAACTCCATCCCTGCTACCCAGGGCCTGGAACTCCTTGGAGAGCAGCTAGTCTTCAGAGTCTGATGTCGGGAACAGCAACAGACACACACGTGCAGTAGAAAGTGCAGGAGGCCAGGCACAAGACTGTATTCTGGAACTGTCAGTGCTGCTGATTTTGAGGGCAGGAAGTAGCCCCCTCCCCCAGTTAGTCCTCTCTGAAAAATACCCTAATAGACTGGGGCAGAGGTGTATCTCCATCTCATCAAAGAAGCAATTGAGAACCACTATTACAGCTTCACATTGTGAAACGCACTTAGCGGAGTGAGAAAAATAGAATATCAGGGGTCCATTGTCTGGAAACTCGTCACTTATGGTTTGGTCTGTTGTCTTGAACAAGCCGCTGTCCTTGCTCTGCCTTTCCCCACAGCCTGCTCTGTCTGGTTATGAAACTGGAGCTACCTCAGGAGATGCTAAGCAAGGTGCTTCAGTTTGCACGTTGAAAGCTATTTTCCTTCTACTTCTCTAAGACTTCAGAGAAATGTCAAAAGTAGCCATACTATGAGAGGGATGACAGTCGCGGTTTATTTTTTTCTTAGATTTCAGGACTCTTTTGCCAGTCACACCCAGGCCTATGTAGCTGGAAGAATGACTTGGCAAATCCGGATGCCTCCTTAAAAATAGAGGTGATCTACCTTTCCCTCTGGATACCCACTTCCTCATTAAATCAGTGTTACCGGAACTCCCTACCATCTTCATATTAAGCTTCAAAGAAGATGTCAAGGTCTGGTTATAAACTGTTGAACAGATCATGGGATGAAGACTAAGAGTCTACCATGGACGGGTGGCTTTATCTGAGAAGAAAAGACCTTCACATGGGACCTTATTGTGGAATTAAGGTCTTGGCTTGAATATCTGGATTCTGTTCTTCAGCAAAATTCAACTGTCATTCTTGTTTGCTAGGTTCAACAGAGATCATGTACAGCAGTATTCCCCTTTCTCTATCAGTGTATGGAGGCTCTCATGTTTGTCATTGGGATGTTTTCTTCTTTTCATTACACATTATGACCATCAATACCTTCCAGATGCCATATGTGGTATCAAGAGAAGAACAAAACCCTCTCTACGCCTTTGTTTGCTTGAAGAAGGTTCTCATGACGTAGCCTAGCTGGCCTGGAGCTTGCTGTGTATACTAGGCTAGCCTTGAATTAAGAGATCCATCTGCCTCTGCCTCCTGATTGCAGGGACTAACGGGTGCACCACAACATTCCCCATCTCCCTCAATCTTCTCCATTTTATCTACTAGAAAGTATGAGTTTGCATTAGAAGCACAAAGACATCTTTCACCAACAGGATTAGAGGTCAATTGTCTCTGGTTATCTTCAGGTACACTCTCCGAGATCTGAAATACCTATAGTCAACCACAATTCGAGATTGTTAAATAGTCACTTTTAGAAGCTAAACACTTTGTAAGTGTTTAATGGCATTTTGAGCTGCTGATGACATCTCAAGTTGCCCAACTGACAAGTGAATTATTGTTCTGTTCAGCTCGCCTGAGTTGTAGACAGCACCGGCCCCTAATCATTTATCTCCACGTTGCTTTGCAGACAGACCATGAAGATACCTT
Organism: Rattus rattus; assembly: GCF_011064425.1. Taxonomy (NCBI): domain Eukaryota; kingdom Metazoa; phylum Chordata; class Mammalia; order Rodentia; family Muridae; genus Rattus; species Rattus rattus. The sequence continues at coordinate 28,946,162 of NC_046158.1, forward strand.
TGTGCTCGTTTCCATGTAATATCTATTTTATTGAGTAACAGTCCCAAAGTGGAAAGGTGTTGATACTAGCAATTCTATTGCAGTATATTATAATAGTTCTGTTATTATTATTAATCTCTTAATGTGCTTAAATTATACATTTTGTTTTGGCATATATGGCAAGTCAAGTCTACAGAGAAAGTTTGATGCTCTCTTTGGTTTCTGGTGTCCACTTGGGGTTTTATGTGGGGATATCTCCTACAGATACATATCCACAGCCTAACATGGAAAAAAGTATATATCAGCCAAGTGGGCTGCTTTTCTCATCTTAATTGTTCTGTAATATGTTCAAGAATCTTCAAGCTTTAGCACATGAGCAGAGAACATTAACAATAGAAATGCCAGAGAGGATTCTGTTTATATGCTGCCAGCATTACCTGTCATTTATCTTGTGATCTCAACTATACTTTCCTTCTCAACCATCAGGCTGTCATCCACAGACCAAGACAGGCTCTAACTTCCCAGAACAGAACATAGTGGTGTCTGAAACACGGGATGTACTTAGAAAGTATTTCCTAGCCACAAAAATGACTGGGTATACAGTAGCAAAAGGCATCATTCAAAGAAGTATTTCCATTGCCTTTACTTTTCCACTCTCAGAAAAATCCCACTGCTTTGGCAGTGGGGCCACATCTAGATGTTAGGAAGCTCAGCATTTTTATTCCCAGCACATTGTGACATGAGCTCTTTTATTGCCAAGATCTTGGAGGAAAGCCACTCACGGTTCTGAGGCCTGAGATATGTCAGTGTCTCTGGGCTTAGTGACCTTGAGTAAGTCCTGGAAATTGTTGAAGATTTGCTTCACCCAGAACATGAATTATTTCCCCTCCAATGCTCTGTGCTTCTCGGGAGCAGATCCATAAGGACCACTTACTCCAAAGGAATTTGGAGGGCACCAGCAGTGCCTATGCAGTGAGGGCATGTTTGTTAAGAGTGACACATGAAAGATCAGAACATGAAACTTGTTTCCGTGCTCCTCTTTGTAAAATCAATGAGTTGGACGAAAGAATTCCTAAGCCAGAAACTACATTCATGGATGAATATCAGGGTATGATAACTACTACTACTTAAAGTTGTGCACTATGGTTATTTAAATGTATGGACTCATGTTTTAAGAAAAACGGCTTACATATTTTAGACTCATCCGTCTACCAAGAATTTAGTTTCTTAATGGAACTAATTAAAAGTAATAAAGATTAAAATATCCCTGAAGCACTGACTTTTGATATTCCCCTTTCCTATAACATTTTTACTTTTCTAAAAAAAACTGAGTTCACTCACAATATGTTTTTTTCCCTTCTGACTGACTCTTCTATCTCATTATCACTTACCATTTTACAATGTTGAACACCTCCCTCTCCCTCTTCTTCTCCCTCTCCCCCCCCCACTACCTCCCCCCTCTCTCTTTATCTGCCCAGGCCAAGTGTCATCCAATTGTCATGCTATCTCTAACTGATCAATTGTTCAGCTCTTCAAACATCATACAAGAATGATTGATCATCATCATTATGTCACAATACATATGAATGGACATTTCTAAAGATTTTCTTCGCCCAGAACATGTATTTCCCCTTAGATGCGCTATGCTTCTCAGGAGCAGGGCCAGAAGAATCACCAGCTGCAGAAGAATTTGGAAGGCACCAGGGGCGATGCACTGAAGGGTGTGTGTGATAAGAATGGCACATGAGAGATCCACGGGCCAGACCCTGGGGAATTTGTGACACTTAGTGGGTGAGAGAGGGCCAGTCAGATCTGGAATACCAAGGAATGGCTGACACACTGGTTTTGAGTGGTCTGGCTCTTGAGAAACAGTTTCATGCTCAAAACCCACCCTCTCTTATGCCAAGGGAACCAGAACCAAGGGGTGAAATATGAAAAGGGTGTGTTTATCGTAGCTGTATTAGCTCCAGTGGGCCACCTGCGTGGCCGAAAGCAATGAAAATTCATGATTTCGTCTTAAGAAAACAAAACAACATGTAGAAGGTCATGGTCCTTTTACAGGCTCAGAGGAGAATTTCTGCCCATGGCATTTCCACCTTCTAGGAGGCAACCGTGTCTTTTCAAACTCTGTCTTCACGGCCTCCCTTTTCTAGCATCAAAGCCCCCAGCATGACATTTTCACATCTCTCTCTCTCCTTCAGTCTGAGGCTCCGGTGTCATGCTGCCACTGGCTGACTCTGACTCCTCCTGCACAACTTTTATAATGAGCAGTGGCTCTGTGGAGCTCACCAGGCTACCCAGGATCTCAAGCTTGTCAACCGGATCCAGACCCAGGGCCCTTTGCCATCGAAAGTTGCATTCATATTTAACTTCCATCAGATGGTAGGCATGATTTGGAAGCCATTTTTTTTCTTTTTAGCCAACTATAATACTTTGGGTTTGCTTACTTTTATTTATTTAGTATGCTGCATTTTCATATGAACAGTTGTCTTCATAAATATTACCTGCAGAAGGAGAAAAAGTAGAAAGAGAATTTATGTGGCTGAGTATTTGAAAAAGTGGTCAGATGAGAGGGCAGAACTGCGTGTTTAGAGCTTGAGCTTTTAACAAGTCATCTGGTGGTCATAAAAGATAAAGGGATCTTCCCCCACTGGTGGTTTGTCAGACTTTCTGTCTCTACAGAATTCACGTAGATGCGGAAATTTTTTGAGGATTTAAAATATTATACAAATCCTATTAAAGACTGAGGTGAGATGGAATGTTTAGTAATGTGTTCACGTACTGCTGAGTCACTTGGTGATAGATGTAATAACAGAACGTCCAAGACTGAGTGATGTACGACAAACAGAAATCTATTTTTCCTGGTTCTTGGGACCTAGAGATCTAGAATCAAGGAACCAACATGTGATAAGACCTTGCTTACTGCATTTCACAAGGGAGAAGCCGGCAGGACTACAGACAAATTTTGTGTTTTCTCATATCAGGAAAGCATAGGAGAATCCACTCCTGGAAGCCAATTTTGTACCATTAATGCATCCACCGGAATGGTGTAACCAAACATCTCTCCAATCACAGTCAAATTTCCAGCATAAATTGTTGGGGGCACATTCAGACCACCTCAGGGGTTAAGTGCTAGTGTGCTGTGTCTAAGGGACTGAAGTGGAGAGATGGGGCTGACGTGGGGCAAGGGTAGAGCGGGTAGCCACATGGGCACAAGCCTTCCCTGTCCCTTCTCTTCTCCTTGGGGGATTTCTAGGTCTAATAAGCTTGTGGGGAAGCTCAGGGAGTACCTCAGATCCAGAGTGCTAGAGAGAATTAGATCAGGAGCTGACAATCCTGAAAGCATCCTTCACTTAATAACTGAAGTCCTTCATTAACTCATTACCTCATGGCCTAATGTAGCAGGTTTTAGCGTAGACCAATGAATCAACCACAGTCTCCTGCTAAGTGTTGAGCATCTCAAATGGCCCTAGCGCAAGGGCTGTCTAAGAAGGAGAGGACTCATCCGTCTGCAAACTGAGAAAATTGCTATCAGAAGCTGACCAAAAAAGCCCAGCTCAGTTTCTGATTTCAGGCAATTTTAAAACAAAATAAAAGTCATATTGACTGTGTCAAAGGACTATGTGTGAGGTCAGGCGAATTAATTATGATTATACATTCACTCTTGGGCAGTAAGTGGATAGCGATGAGGACTGAGCAAGTTGCATATTAGAGAGGCAAGAACAATGAAAGAAATGTACGTTAGTCAGGAAATACACGAGTGTCTTAAGAGGAGAAAACCCTCCCCACACAATCGTGATGGTAGTGTAGCATGTAGCATCTCCATCTACTGATGGCAATTACTTAAATTGCCCTGACCACTGTCAGTTTGGGGCAAGAGATAACGGGAGAGCCGTTATCTTGTTTGAGTTCACTCCAGTTTTCTCTTTCCTTCCCTATCCTCTGAGACTGTGTCAGACCGCATGTAGGGGTATAGCTCACTCTCGGCTACTCCTCAATGTTTTAAATAGAAATTTATTGGGAACACGTCCTTGGGAAAATAAAAGTGAACAAGAAAGCTCGCTCCTCTAGCTGGATTCCTCAAAATAAGTAACATGCAATCAACATAACGAGGCTAATGTGACTGATTGCTCCTAACACCATTCATCTTACCCACAAACAATCAGGCACAGCAGAAGATTCCTAGCAGTTAATGTCATGTATTTTTCTCTTCCTTCTTTTTTTTTTTTTAATTTCAATGCCGGTATCCACAGTATCAGTTTGGGTTGAATTCTAGAACCATTGCCAAAGAACCGCTAGGTTCTTGTACAGTTCCAGAAGCACTGGGGTGTGGAAGCCATGAGTGTCAGCCATAGATGGGGCTCCTTTCCACCACTCAAGAATCAGGGAAAAGATAGAGGAAAAAGAAGAGAGGCCATAGGCCAGGAGAATGACAGATGCCAACAAATAGTTGTATCAGAGGAAGGTTTGGGGAACCTGAAGAGATGGGGAGGACAGGGGGCATGATCCCCACCCTGTGGCTCACACAACAGCACAATGGCTGTGGTGGTCCCCTTCTTTCCATGCCCCAACACCACACCATGCTCACAGATCATTGTTGGTGACCAGATCATGCTGTATCTACACTGTTTGCCTGCTGTTCTACTGTTGAGTTTCTCAAATGACATTGTAGATGACATGCCACCATAGCCAAAACAGGGAACTAGGTACTCCTTACCACACATGTGTGACCGAGAATGAAAGACTGGTGTGAACCTGTTCAACCCCTTCCCAGTCTACGGTAGTGATACTGGGTCATAGATGGACCCAGTTTCTACTCTTACTGGGGCTGGGGACAGTCTGTGTTTTCATTTATGTTCTAATTAGAAGTGACTTGCTAGTACCTCCATGATTACAAAAAAGAAGCACAAAAGAGTCCCTCAAAATGAAATCCAAAGTAGCATCCCAACGATACATGGGCTTTAAAAGGCCTACAAAGTTGTGTGTGTGTGTGTGGTTCCTTCAATTCTGTTTCTGGGTTCTCAGAATGAGGCATAGAGATGAGAAGGGATTAAAACTTTTAGTGAACCCTTGCCTAAAATTACCATCTTTTAGACCAACAAAAAAAAAAAAAAAAAAAAAATACACATTTCAGCATTAAATAATAAAGTCTCTACTTTCAAATGAATGTTTATAATTAATTTATATCACATTAGAAATAATTTCAATTTTACAAAAGAATCGTGTGAATTTATGCCAATTTTTGTTTTGTTTTAGAATTTATCAATGTAACAGTATACTGGAGGAAGTTCCCAGGTCCAACAAAGCCAGCACATTTCATACCGGATTTCTCTGTGGGGTGAGTTCAAGCTTGATTGCAAAGGAGGATTGTCTCCTACTGAACTTCTAGCAAGCTCCTAAATATTTTGTACAGGACGAATAAGACAGTGACAATAGATCATTGTTCTCCTGTCATCTTTAAATGGACTCCAGTCATTCCTGCATACTGAATTACAGCACCGTCAAAGTCCTTTAGCAGGAGCACTAACTCCCCACAGAAACATTTGTTTACTACCAACCCAGAATGCATGAGTCAGTTCATGCCAGTGTGGATCAGCACTCCTTGATGGGCTGACTACAGCCCACTGACCGTCCACCATGACTGCAATCCCATTATGAATCCTGCGTGACTGTGAAGCAGACCTTGCATCTCAATCCCAGTTAGGGGCTCAGTTAGGCAAAGCGCTGAGCCTATTAGAAGGGACCCAATAAACATCTGGTGAATGGATGGGAACAGGACCGAAGGAAGAACTGCAGGGTTTAAACCAGAATGCTGAGGTCAAAATAATCCTACTCAAAAGGTAAGCCCCCTGGAGAGTTTCAAGTCTCCAAGGAGGTCGGTCGGTCTAAAACTTTCTTTTACTAAAAAAACCAAATCCCTTGGTCTAGTTTTCAGTTTCCACTCAAGCTATGCTCTCTGTGAGACTAGAATCTTCAAAGCAACTGTTGCTGAAAAAGATTAACAGAAGCGAGAGAGAGACAGAGTGTTACTCAAGAGTTTTAAGACAACCTTTTCTAATTTAAAAAGTTCTTAATCACTATTAAATTACAAGGACTGCTCACACAGTAGTCTGGTTGTAGAGCCAGGGCAAAAATTCAGGGCAAAGGTGGACCAAGGTGGCTTTTTTTTTTGGCTTCAACAAATTAAAGCTGCTGAGAATTGACCAGAAGGAACACCACTGCCAAGCCAAAGAAGCAGTCAAGGTCAGCAGAACCTGATCATCTTATTTACTTTATTTTGTAGTAGATTGTTGAGAAACAAGTTTCTTACAAGCTTGACCTAGAAGCTATCTAGTGCCAGTAAATGTCTGAGCTCCGAAGTTATTTCATCTGGCTGTCCCATAATACCCGTGCTCTTAAGATTCTATGTAGGAGCCTCTGGTTTTCTCTGCTTGGTTCTGAGAACTCTTTCTAAATAAATAACAAAGCCACAAAGATTTCTAAAGCCATTCTTCTTCAAAAGCTACAGGATGCAGTTTTTATAGGAAATATCTTGCTTGTGTCAAATCATAGTTTTGAAGTTTCACCGCACATTTTTGGATATTTATGTGAAATAGACATCTTAGCTAAAGACAGAGTCATACGGCCTGATTGGGACCTATATGCCTCTCCCCTAGGCTACTTTATGGGTACTTGACAACTTTCTGTGTTGAGCATTCCCACCATAGACGGGACTAGTTTTGTTGTGCCTCCATTAAGTTGCAATAGCTGTATCCTGAGCTATCCATGCTTCTGTGAACAAGAAGACACTTTACAAGGGGATATCTGGGTTCCCAGGAGACACAGTAGAAATTAAGATCCAGGTACTGGAAATCTGGGTTTCTTTCCTTCTTTTTCCACAAGACTCCCAAGGAATTCTGGCACTTTCTACAAATCAATCGTATCCAGTATCATGGCTTCTTTTGTATATGTCCAGGTCACTCAAGTATGCCCCATTTTCTTGATTTTTTTTAAAAAAGCTATTATGTAAACATCTATACACGGGTTCGTCTTTTCCAAAGACACTTTTGCCAAGAATGAAATTCTGAATGCTAATTCAATAAAACTTAGTTCCCACTCTATAATCATCCTTATGACACATGATAACTGAACAATTAGGCCAAGAAGCAGAAAGCATCACAGGGAGAAAGACATGGTTACTTTTTATTTGAAGCAAAAAAAAAAAAACAAAACCCATAAGTTTTAATAAATACTGTGGAAAACACTGACCAAACAAACATACAAAGTGACTTCAACATTAAAATAAAAAAAAGCAACAAAAAGTTCTGCTTTATAACCGTTATAACTTATTTTCTTTTTACAATATTTAAATACAGAAAGCACTTGCCAGCGATTTTGTAATACTGCCCAAAGCATGACGCTGTACCAGACAGAGCATATTGTGTTGGTAATGTCTGAGTTTCATGGGAAATGACTGAAATGGCATTTTCTTGCAGAGGCAAAACAAAGTGCTTGTGAAGACACAGAACTGGGTGTCGGAACTACCTTAATCTCCCCTTCTGCCCCAGTTGAATGGGGACACGGCTTCAACACTTCAAAAATGAAGCGTCATCATTGGGGGAAAGGAAAAAGCTTGTTTTCAACAAGCACGGACTATAAAAGATCAAAACGGATTTCTTCTCTGAAAAGAACTGCTGGGAAGGAGAAAGCTGTAAACTATGTTCAAGGCTGATTAGTACTCTCACGATGATCATGTTTTCAACCTGGCCCTGGCTGTGTATGGTTCAGTGAAGTTTAGCAGTCACTTGAGAAATGCCCTGGGCTCATACCAGGCCAGACACTATAGGCTTCTTTGCAATCTGGAGTTTTCTAAAGCATGGGCAAATGGGGCTTTTGTCAGAACAACATTCCTTTGAAGGAAGTGACATCAGACAAGAGCTCACTATCTGGTGCCAGTCTGTGGGCACCATCCCCAGACAAGAGTGCTTTTGCTCTGTGTATTTGATGTATAACTTCTCTCTAGACAGCCCCATTCACCAACTGTGCTCTCTGCTATCACTACTCCTTCATTCAAGGTCTCTCCTGGTGAAATCGGCACCCACCTGCCTCCTCTTTAATCACGCTATCACAATCAGACGAAGACATCTTTTATTTGACTTCTTGTTTTCATCAACGACGGCAAAAAGAAAAAAGAAAAACAAAACGAAGCCACACACACTCTTCTACACAGCGCACAAAAAATATTACACGGAACGATTTACCACTTGTTTAAGGACAATCACGAGGATGAACAAAACCATCAAGACAGAAGAAAAAGCAACACTCTCTTCTAGTTGATCTACGCAATCTCTGTAGTGCTGGTCTACGCATCTTGTAAGGCCGGGAAGCCTTGCTTCAAACCATCTCGCTCAGCGGCGACCTTCAGGAAGTCAAGATTTCAAAGCCGCAGCAAGTTTTTCCTCTCGAATCCCACCGGGTCCCAGTACAATTTCCATTTTAATGACGAGCTAGGAGGAAATTAGATCACATCCTCTAGAAAACTAAACGCTAAGGTCACAGTGCGAGTTCCCAACGAGGACGGTCTACTAATATATACTTTTTTGGAAAAAGGGATTAAAACATTGAAAAACTAAATCAAAGTAGAGATCCACGAATAGGTTGGAATAAAACCACAAACACAAAACCAAAAATACTCAAGCACCATTCAAAGCGTGGATTTTCTTCTCGGAGGTACCGGCGGCCCCCCACTTCTCTAGCGCTCGCCCGTTTGTAGCTCCCTTTGTTTTTGGTGTATTTTTCAAGTCACACCTCTTGTCACACAAAACTCTTCAACGCATTCGCTTCTCACCACTCGGTCTACATGCCGAAACTAAGGACAGGATTCCGAAAAGTGGGTATCCACTTTTTCTTCAAGGGACTCCGACGCCTGTGTCCATGTGACTTTGGCTGTGCACTTCATTTGACTCCCTCTTTCCGTTTGCTCTTGCTGTTTCAAATTTTATTTTAATTTTTTTTTTTTTTACACCAGATTTCCATGTGTCCTCATTAAAGACGGCGAAGCCTCACATCACAGTGCAGCTCTTGGCTTTGTCCTTTCGTAAGTCCGTAGCAACTGCTGAGAGTTCTGGTCTGCTAGGCATGTGTGAAATCCGCTTTGTGGCCCTCTGTGATTTGTTCCGCTTAACGTTTTTATTTGTCTTATTTACACACGCCAAGGTGGCGACGTGAAAAATGTCTCTGACGCTGTTTTCCGACTGTAAAGCTGAGCATTCTATGTAAGTGGCTGCTCCGATCTGCTTCGCCATGTTTGCCCCCTGTGAAGTAAAAAAGAAAGAATTTCCGTCATCAGTAAGACTTCGGAGAGACACTGGAAGGTGTTGAAATGCCACAAAACAGTCTTGCATTGGAACATACCTAATATGCCAAATGGATTTCCCAAGTGTGGTACAAAATAAAAACCACATTTAAAAAAAAAATGAGTTACTTTGTTCCTTCCCAAATGCTAAAGACTCCATCCGAAAGCCCTCAATTATATTACTGTGTAGAAACTGCTCTAGCTCCCCACAGCTTCCAATATGCTGATTTGCTCCTATAGGGGAATCCAGAGCACGCAACTCTCCCTAGGAGGATGGAAAGAAGAGATAGGTACAAAGGTGGCAGCTGACCCTCACTGACCCTGTAGCCAGGTACTGAGTATCCAGCTGTGTAGGTGTCATCTGGAGACATTGTGAAGCATGGCCTCTCCCTACTGGAGTGAGTACCCCGATACCATGAACACTACATCCTTCCCATAGATCTGACCAAGTGCTTTGACCCTCAGGGTCTGCCAGCATTTCATGAGGCTCTCGCTTTCTCCCGTAATGACTAGAAATGACCCTCAACCCCAACCAACAGATTGTACAAAACATAGGGCAGACAGATGTAATTTAACATCAATTTAAATAAAAATCTGCTTCTATGACTTATTGAGTTTGTTAATGAGAAATGGAAGATAAAGACGAGTGTAATAATTTTTCTTTCCTTTTTTTGTCATGCTGGGGATGGAACTCCAAGCCTTCCTCATGCTGAGCAAGAACTCTGACTGAACTATGTCCCTAGCCCTAACTAAAATAGAATACTTTAAATGATGCGTACCCCATATAACTGTACCTATGTACCTATGTACCTATGTTAACAGGAACTCTCTTCAGAATCTGGTGGTGAGTTTTAGGAGAATAGATTCCTGAAGAGATTTTCCTTACGAAGGAGCACTACCGTGATGAACACTTAACAGATGGAGCACGGGATGGTCTATTTTATGAACAACAGCCTGATTGAGGATTTTATTGGGCAAGAGGACAATAAGCTCTCTTAAAAAGAACTGCTAATTTTAATCACGTTCTCTCTTAAGCACGCTGAATTTTAAAAACACTGGTGTAGCAGAAACATCCAAGGGTAGCACATATCAACTGTGTGCCCTAACCTCTGATGACTTTTCCTACAGAATGTCAGACAGTTCGTATTTCAGTTGACTCCTGACTCACCTCTTGAAAAAATTACTACCTCTCATATATCACAAATAGTAATTCTATTTCTTTCATCTTGTTTTTTTTCTTTTTTTCGGAGCTGGGGACCGAACCCAGGGCCTTGCGCTGGCTAGGCAAGTGCTCTACCACTGAGCTAAATCCCCAACCCCTATTTCTTTCATCTTTATTGAATTGTGACTTTTCAGGGCTTGGAGGGATGGATCAGCAGTTAAGAGAGCACTGGCTACTCTGTCAGATGACTCAGGTTCAAATCCCACAACCCACATGGCCGCTCCCAACTGTCTGTAATTCTAGATCCAGGGGACCTGATACCTCACACAGACATATGCTCAGGAACATGTGCTCCTATGCACATAAAATAAAAACAAATACATTCTAGTAAATAAAGAAAGGAAGGAAGGAGGGAGGAAAAAAAGGAAGTTGACTTTCCCACAATGACAGCACACATACCTGATCATATGACACAGGAGTCTGCCTGTGATTTGAGAGTTCCACTAATGTGCTGACATCTGTCCGAAGATCAGACTTGCAACCAACCAACAGCATCTTGGTATTGGGACAAAACTCCTGGATTTCACCTTTCCACTAGGGAGAAGGGAAAATTAAATATTGACACATATACAATAAAAACAATTTCTTCCCCAGCAGACACTGTTTAATTAATAAGTAGATACCAAACTGTAGAGAGTGACCATGCATATTGTTATATTCTACGTGACTCAGTGGTTCTTTCCACAATGAACTTATGTCTTATCAACACAGGGTAGCTTCAACAGGGTCTTAATTATGGACGTATTTGAAAGACAAAAAGCACCTTTAATAATCACGTATCCAAATGGATGAGTACATCCTGGGATACACTGAGTTTTGGATTACTCAGCCTAATATGTAGTAAGTGGATGGCTGGGCAAAAGGAATAGGCCACACCAGTAATAGTATGCATTCATAAACTCCATTGACAGACTGGGGCATGTTTTCATGTGCTGGCCTTCCTGTGTAGGCCAGTATCTGCAGAGTGTCTTGCTTCAAGGATCTTCCACTCAAGTGGCTGAATGGACACAGACCACAGCTTAAGCCAAGAACTAACTACCTCTTGAGCTCCCAGGACAAAGTCCAGTCTTGTAGCTAGCCCAGAAGCCTTTGAGTTAATTTTTAACTTTCAAACAATGCTGTCTGCTCTACAATTTAACCACTGTCCTAACCGGATTCACGAGAACTTGTTTCTGGCATGGAATCTAGCTGTTCCATTTAAAGCAGCTAGACAGCTTTTCATGGTTTTGCTTCTTCTGACTTTAGTTCTCTACCATCAGATGAGGGGGGCTAGAGGGTCCGAGACTCTTCTACCCACACCTACCATGTCTTTGGTGCTCTGGAAAGAATGTAATGATGATGTAGCTTTGTCTTTTGGGAGTTGACAGAGCAGAAGAGGCAATAAAGGTTTGTAAGTGTAATACTAGGGAGGAGGGACATTCCGAAAGAGTGATTTAAGAGACCACCAGAGGACAGCTCCAGACCTCAAGGTGTAGGTGAGTCAATGACATCTAGTCACAAAGTGCTCCAGCATATGGAGGGCAGTAACACCGAGTGCCTGATCTGTCCACTGAGCCTTTCCTTTCCACCTCCCTCTCACAATTATTTAGGGGCATCTAGCACATTCTCCTAAAGAACTGAAAGACTTAGTTTTTTTTTCCCTACTTTAAGTCACTTTGAAGTCTCTGATATCAATAAGACAAAACACACATGAAGTAAGTTATCGTGAGCTCGCGCCTCATACAAACGTCAAACACATTCATTACTATCTACAGGGCCAATGGCACTATTTGTTTGGTGTTAGTAGGCAAAAATCAAAGTAGAAGAATAGAAAAGCTTTCTGTCATAAATTATGTATAACCCACTACATCAAGTACAAGCATCAGGAAATAAGTGTTCCTTTTCTCTCCACACATAGACAGGCATGTTGTTCTGTTCTCAGCTTGTGATGTTGTGGGCCTCCCTCTACTTGTTTATAGCCTTAAGAGCAGGAAAAGCTGTCTGTCTTCCTGACAGAATCTGACAAAAAGTCAACCCTGTGTTTCATACATTACTCAGAACAGAAAGGTGTTACAAACTAAGAAGGGCCCTTTGATCTACCAAGAGTTCAATTTCATTGAACTGCTTGCAATGTTCAGCAAAAACTGAAGGAGGGCTATGCCTTAAACCTTAAATTTATTTATAAGGACCTACCTAAGCAACTAAGTACCATAAAGGAAAAATCAACTAATAAGAACACATAAAATGCAAATGCCACTGAAAGAAGAAACCAAAAGAACACAGCCCAAATGGACCAAGCCTGGACTTCTACATAGGTGCGTCTTCCTTTCAGCTCTGCCCCCACATGGACAGAGCCACAGGGACAACCACTGAGTGATATTCTGTGCTCTTAGCCACAAGTGCAGTGCACAGAAAGGAAGGTGTAGTACAGCCACTGTCTCAACCTCAAACCAACAGCACCCAGCAAGGTGAGTGACTAAGATGCTTCCTCTGTCACAGCTTCTTCTAGTCCCATCTGCACCTATAGAATCCTTTGCCTCCAGTAACCAGGGCTGTGTGATAAAAGACATGGTTGGCGGCATAACTGCTGATTTATTAGTGTTTGGTACTGATTAGTACATATCTGATTGTAATTCACATTATCGCATTTGTAGGGATGAGCCCCACCACATATATCCCTCTTATGCTAATTTCACTTATGTTTCTATAAATAACTACAACTCCCTTGTCAAAATAGCTCTTATTGTATTAAGGTGAATATCTGAATTGAGATCAAAGGCAAACACATAAGGAGCAGTCTAGTCTGTCAAGCAAAGGAATGAAGGGTCAGGTAAGAGTTAAGCTATTTCCTACATTTTCACTCCATTTTCTCCCAAAAACAAACACGAAAGATCATGAAAAGTATTTTGTTCAGTTTTAGGAAGTTTCAAGTAGATTAATTAGCCACTAACGGCATCAATGTTTTGGTGTGGAAGTATCCTTTCCAGTCTTTTAGTTCATTCAGAATCTTTGTACCCCCTACATTAGAGATGTATCGCCCATCTCTAATCCTATATCGTCGAAAGTGCTAAATGACGTCCTCGTTCCTTAGCACTTACCTTCTTTAGGACACTGTCCAGAGTCTCTGGTCTACTGATGTCAAAGCAAATGAGCACAGCATCAGAATCTGGGTAAGAGAGGGGACGGACGTTGTCATAGTAAGGAGAACCTAAGAAACAAAAGCACACAGGTCTCAGACAGAAATCTCCACTGTCTATGAGGCACTATCTCTACCCTTTGAGATAAATCCCTTCCCTGTTATAATGTAACCCCCCCCACACACACACACACTCCTTCCTGTAAGGAAATGCAAACACATCCACAAACAACAGGTTAATAATATATTCTTGTTCTAGAAGATCAGAGAACTCCTGTGCGTGGGACCGCAGCTCCTGGGAGGGCCAGGGATTTAATGTGCAACTGGTAGAGTTTAAGAATCAGAGGCAGAAGGGTCCTAGATAAACTGGGGAGTATGTGCCAGGTGACCTTGAGGACAAACCCATTTTCACCACTAAACGGGGAGAAGCCCAAGTCTTAGGATCAGGTGCTTCTGATTCTTCAATCATAAGGGGAATACAGTGCCAACCTATATCTGTGGGATCTAAGTAAACTCAGGTAGCAGCTGGAAATAAGGAAGAGATGAGTACATATTAACTAGAAGTATTGTGGCTCTGTTATCGCTGTGGTCAAAGGCCGAGTGGCGGCAGCCACTGGAAAGAGAGGGCTTCCTGGGAAAAAGATCCAAACTCAAGATTAGTCCAATAGTTGAATAGGGGGTGTGAGTGGGGGAGGGAGGGGGAGGGAGAGCTTAATGGCGCACAGGAAGTCAGAGAGAAGCACACAAGTGTCACTCCATCCCCAGTTACAAGTCTGGATAAGCCACTGACCTTCGGGTTTGCTTACACCTGCCCCCCAGGCCTGTGTAAGTCTGCTTCCTGCTATACCAAGAATGTCATAAATGCCATGTTAGATCATGTTACCTTTCTACACAGTTCTGCCTGCAAACATGACAGCAGGACATAATCCAAGGGCCCTGGCCTGAGTTAAACTCAATGTAGTCTAAAAGTTCAAACTGACAGTCAAACAAGGGAACCACAGAACTTTCTGGACATTTAAGATTTTTTTTCTTCTTTCTCTCTTTCTTTTTTTTTTTTTTTAAACATCTTTATGAATTCCAAATGTTGGGAATTTATACAAGGACAATAATTATAAAATAGACTATAAAACATTGACGATAACTTGACAACTACTTTTAAAGAACAATTTAATCATAAAGCCATTTCATGGACAGCAAGAAAATCATTTACTAGGCAAATGCAAACACACTGAGAGGTTTTTTACTTTTGACTTAGTTTTGACATCATTTTGAATTTCTGGCAGAAAAATATAACATTTATTCCCCAAGTAAAAACTTTAGTGGTCCAAGTCAGAGGGGGTGGGGAGATTGATTTCCAAAGAAATTGTTTTAGTCAGGTCCAGTGAAGGAATGAAGCAGAAGGATTGCAATTTTGAGGCCTACCTGAGCTGTAGAGAGAATGCAGTTTTAGAATCAAATTGCTTAACTCTACATATGAGCACACTAGTTATTCTATACCCTTTCTCCATTGAGCAACTTAGTGAGACCGCGTTTCAAAGAAAAAGTACAATGACCTCCAGACAAAGACAGAGAGATGGCCTTCAGACAAAGACAGATAGATGGCCTTCAGGAGTCTGTTCTCTCTACCTAGAAGTTCTTGTAGTTAGGTGTGTGTTCTGGGCTCTGGGCTCTCACCACTGCAGTCCCTGGCAGCACTGTGTCTGCCTCACTCCTGCTTTAGAGATAGTGAGAGTGAGTGTTTGGAGCAAGGATGATGGGGGATGTTCTAGGAACCAGGAAGGAAAGTGTCAGCAGGGAAGAAAGGCTACAGAGTTCTCTGCCAGTACAACAGCCTCCCACTGGCCTACAGGAGGTGGGGAGTGTGATAACAAAGCCTAGACGGATGGAAGGTACTTCCAAAGGGCCAAGGCCTTAGCTGAAATGTATAAAAAAATATGTATTGTGTTTCTAAAAATGACAATCAATGGCCACCCTTTCAGCCACTTGAAGAAATCAGAGGTGAGAGTAACTCTAAGGGGAACACTTAGAGTTCAGTTGAAGTTTTTTTGAGAGGCACCAGAAAGGGCTGGCTTTACCCTCTCTGGATGCATTGATATTTTACATTAGTTCTGCAACCCTGACTCTCCACTGTAACCTTCCTTGTTTGCCTGTCCAAAGTCTAACTTTGGCACAGCTGCTGCTGTGAGCATTAGAATATCTCTTTCCTAATAGCCTGCCACAAAAATCCCAGACTGTACAGAGAAGAAATTCAAAGGAGGACAGAGGAGGCTCTCTTCTGTTCTTCAAAGCTAGCTTCAACGACCTGACCCGACCTACACAATCAGAGCCAGCCTACTGTGCAAAGCCAAACAGGTGTCGGGGGAGCTCACGTCTTCTGTTCTCCAGTCTAGACCTACAGGACATGACTAGCATCTGCAGGTGCCAGGCTCCTTTAGAACAGAGGGGCAGAGCGGAGTATTTACAGGACAATGGAGACCGTCTTCTCCAAAGGTGGCTGAAGAAAGTCAAAGGGGCAAAACTAATTTAATTAAACTTGGGACTGCTGGGAAAATCCAGAGGCCGGGATGCAACATTCCAGTCACCATGTGGCTGCAGAGAACACCCCGCCCTTTGTGGGCTGTTTCCCCTCCCCCACCCATTTTAAGGCCACAAAGGGATCTGGCTTTGTGCTCAGCCCTCTGCCACAGGCTGGAGATTGCTTGCCTCCAAAAAAAAAAAAAAAAAAAAAAAAAAAAAAAAAAGAAAGAAAAAAAAAAAAAAGCAAGCAAGGCAACTTTTGTGCTCAGTGGCTGTACGCAAATAAGAGAGACATTTACTCTCTTGGTCGACTTTAAAAAGAAACAGTTTTCTTTTAGTTAAATAAGATTATTATGAAGGCCTGTTTCTGCCTTTGTTTTCGTTTGGTTTAAGTTTGGATGGAAATACATATGTAGTAGTGCAACACTTCATGAAAAAAATCAGCCAACCTTGGAGGTAAGAGGTAACTCGTAGGTGCTTTAACAAGATCTAATTAGGAGCAGCACTTTGATCTGAGCCCAGTCCACCCCCCTGCAGTAAACAATGCAGTTTTTTGATCAACAAGGGCCCAAGGGCACTAATAAAACGGATCCTCAAACTCATAACTGTAATGTGACCACCGACGAGACGAGTAACTTGCTATAGAAGATAATTTATTCATGACTTTTTTAAAAGCACAAGGTTAAAACTTTTTCCTAGATGGGGGGGGGCACCCAAAACTATTGCCTCCATCCATCTTTTTTCATAGTAAGAAAAGTGAACGATAGAATTAGAACTGTCCTAACAGGAATACCTCACAGTTCACTGGGTAAGACTCACTTTCTTCTGCGTTCTTCCCTACCGTGCCCCGGGACCGCACAAAGGAAGTCGGCAAGCAAAGGGCTGATCACCACAGGCATGTGTGAGAAGAATCTTAGGAATGCCCTGTCAACCGAGGAGTCTCGGAGACTGCAAAGAGTGGAGAGTAAGCCCTCAAAGTGAGAACAAAGCCAGCCCAGGACGCCTGCTGAATCACACAGCTGGAGAAGTCCCAGGACACCTTGGGAAGGCAGGCTTCCAGAAACACTAATTTCTATAGATTTCTAGTTAAGGTTGGAAGGTCCTAACTGACTGTGTTTTTACAGTGTGCTTGGGTCCTCATGTACTCACTGTCTGTACTTCAGTACCTGAGAATGTACTGTGGTTAAAACTTGATAAATCTAGGCCTGAAGCTTTGCTTGTCAAATAAAACTTCCTCGGCATGTGGAAGGGGCTTCATGCATCCGGACATTCAGGGCAGCATCTTCCTTAAAGACACAGCACTGTGCACAAGGCCCTTTTTAAAACAACCTACCAGACTTTCCATTGGCAAGTTGCAGGGAGCCATATTTATATAAAGATGTAACTGTACTATATGCAAAACAAGTGTCTCACCCTGTCCACCACTCCCCTCACGGCTTTGAAAGGCTTTTAGCCAGACGTGGATTAGAACAAGAATTCTTTGTGGCTTGAATTTGGCAAACATCAGAAAAGTTCTAGCAAACTTCTGCAGATCTACCCATCCTTGTCTTCTAGATCATTAATTTGGGGTGAGAGGAAACTTTCCAGCCCAAGAATAGTCACAAAGTGCCTCACCTAGAAACTAATTCTTCAAACACATACCTGCCCGCTGAAGTCATCCCTTCTGCAGAGATGCAGCGCACCATATATGTACATGACTAGACATATATGGACCAGGAGCCATGCCTAAAGGGGAGAGATCTTTGACCCCTTTGCAAAACCAGCTCAAATACTGAAACTATCTCTCGAAAGTCTGCAAACTGAAAATCCACTCCACTGAATCTTTTAAAAGTGTTAATACCTTACACTTAAAGCTTTTCCTATAAGGAATTCCTACCAAGATAAGGAAGTGAGGAATAATGGATTCTTTGGGGCAGAAATTATATATACAGTAAAATTTGTGATTTTAAGTGTTCATTAAAAGCACATGGGTAGCAGGCAGCATGAGAGACCATGGGCAGAAGGGAAGCTGTACAAGGCGAGCGCGCTCAGGAACGTGAGTCAAGGGTGAACCAGACCTCTGGACTCTGCTTCAATATAAGACTCAGTTCTTCCTCAACTGCCTGCATTGCAAACATCAGGCCCCCAATGTACCATCACCACCTGGCCCAGCAGGGACATTTCATTTGTACCTTCTACTGAGTCAGACTCTCTTTTTATAAAAACAAGTGGGCAGTTATATATGTTTCTATAAAAACTCAGTGTTTTTCTATTGCTGGGGGTGGTTCAGATACACAGGTGGATATAACTTCAGGTTAGTAGAAGTAACATTGCAATTAGGCAGCCCGAGATAAGGCTTTGGTATTAGTTCTCAATCTCAGGATACTTAAAAATAATAACATTTTGCAGAGGGTGGAAGCATAAGGAATCATAGAGCTTGAAGGGGTAAGATTTCGTAGATACCTTTTAAAAAAAAATCCATGTTATCGTTCACTCCAGACTGAAGCTATTATGTTCCCCACGTTTTGCGAGAGCCCCTTATCCGAGCATGGAGTCCCTCCAGTAGACTCACCTTTCCGCACACTATTAACATTAGGCTTGTTTTTCAAATACCAATGTGCTCAACACCTGGCCAAACTTTTGAAGCAGCTTGCACTCTATGTCAGAAAAGTCTGAATTTTTGCCAAAAGGGACTCTGCGAATGCTGCCAATATGTAATAAACCAGAAGACATTTCAAGGACATCAAAAAATGAGTGAGGCCCAGGTGATTCATTCGGTACAGTCCAACCATGCATCCATCATGAGCTGAGTGGAGACACTGGAGTCTGGGGTGTCCTGTTTCTATGTAAAAGAACTGTACTAATGACGAAACATCTGGTTATTTTAGGGACAACTAGAATGGCCAATCTGGATACCTTACTCCAATGTACAACTGAGTTAAAAACCAAATTGGAGGCAAAATTAGCACTAAATGGATTTTTTTTTAAAAAAAAGGAAGAGGAAAACAGAAGAAAGGTCTAGAACCGATGAAGACTTGCTTCCAGACAAGCTGTCTGCCTATCCTTAGCCCACATTTCAGTGTATGAAGGCTCAGCTTATAGCTGGGCCTGGTTTCGAAACCCTAGGTTCCAAGGACCATAATGACTGTGTGAAATATCTGGTTCTTTGCAGTTTGTTCTGCTAGTCAGATGAAAACCACTTCCTGATTAGTTTGCAAATTCTTAGCCTACCTCCCTCTAAGAGGCTTAGGTCAAAAATCTCAACTTTGAGAACCTGGTTTTTGCCTGATAAGCACCCAGTGTAAGCATGTTTTAAAGTACAAGAGAGTTTAAGAACTTTGGGAGACCCAAGTCAACTTTTAGAGAAGATTTGGAATTATGGGGGCTTTAATGGACAGGAAGACCTGAGTTGGGCCTTGGAGTTGGCACAGGTATTGAACACCTCTTTAGTCTTGTGGTGGGCGCGAATCCATTCCCACCAAAAGCCCATCTTCTATTTCCACGTCCCTGATCACCTATGGAAGTGAGTATTCGTAACAGATGCCCTGGGAAGAATCCCTTGCCTTTTCCAAGTGCATTTCTTCCTAGCTGTACCTCATACTTACTCTGGGCTCCTAATTTGGTCTCTTACTTCACCCCGGAGAAGAAAGAATGGCTAATTTAAATTTTCACCTATATTTGAAATGTTTTTGTTTGCTCACCCTGATTAGAATGTAAGTAGCTTGAGGGGCCATACATAAGCTATTCCCTGCCCAGCTCGGTACTGCCCCTCCCCCATAGGTCCCCAGCAGCCTTTGCTGATGTCATGCTCTAACAGTTTACAATCATATCTTCCTGGCCTGCCCAGATGTGTTCATTTATATCTTAAATCACAAAAAAAAAAAAAAAGGGACTAGCAATCTCCTTTTAGATGGCTTTTCTTGATTCACAGGTAGATGAGTCTCCAAAACTGTTGAACCATTTCCACTGTGGCACTTGTTGCCAAGACTAGCCTTCAAGCTTGAGTGTTAAAAGCTGAAATAGATACCAGTGTCAGTAGATTTATATTGATTCTGAAGACCTTCCTTCCTCCAAGGAAATTGTCTAGATTTTTTTTTCTTTCTTATTTGGTGCTTTGCATTAAAATGTAGAGAATATGGCTGGTTTTAGTCAGCGATACTAGAAACACATACAGGAAGTGCTAACTTTAGCATTCAGGACCTGAAAGAGGTCCAAAGCACATTAAGATTTGGAGGAGTTTTCACAGGGCAATGCCATAGTTATCAACCAGGAATCAGCAGTCGAGTTGAATAGTTAAAACTAATAATACACCTTAAACAAAATGTGCATTAACTTGCTCCGGTTAAAAAAGCTGGCAGGGGTGACGATGACTCCCTAGATCTCATATGCAGAAATTACACCGCAATCAAGTTCCTGGGAAAAGATATGGTGATCTTTAATTGACTAACTTTCTATTATTAGCAGGCATTGGGGCCTTATGTTACAAAGTGCTTCTACCTTTGGCAAGTGTAGCAGATTTTGAAGCACAAGCTATTAGAATGACTTGAAACTATTCTCCCTACCTCCTCTCTGTTTTTCAAAACTCTTTGGGACAATTTGAATATTGTCCCAGCACATTGCTGCTGCAACTGTTAATCAGCTCATTTTATAACGCAAAGAAACTATTTCCCAGTAAGAGGAAGAAGACATGGACTCAAGGCTACCTTTAGAAACCCCCCATTTTAGAAGATTTTCCATGACACTTATGATATTCCGTTACTTTTGGAGTATTTTAGGTAGCCATAAGAGTCAACTGGCACTGTGCCACTGTGGCTGTTGAACTTGGTGAGTGCTTGGGGAAAGACAGAAACTGTCTGCATCTAAAGACTGTTCGGAGCTTTACTGGGAAAGCCTCACAGGATAACACATTAAGTAACTAGTTAGAAGAGGCCATTAGAGTTCAAGAGTTAAGGGCCTCATAGGCTGGCAATCACCTAGCCCTGATTCCTATGCTAACAGAGGGTCTTCTTACAGTAGAGGCAGAAAAAAGGAAGAAGAATCGAAAGGAAGGAAATATTAACTTGTCTGGCCTCCCAGAAGAGAAATGAATGGCTTCCTTTCCTCACACGAAACTTCTACTTTGTATTCTTTCCCACATTCGAATTGGCACTTTTGCTTACACATGATCATGTGACTGCTTCTGGGGGAAGCAGACCACTTCGGAGATGTGGTTCACACACAGAAAGCCCATAAAGAATTGTTTCTTACATGTGTTCCTTCACTGGAAGGTAGCCATGACACCAAAGGGCACAGTAGATATTCTCTGTCCACCCAATCTTCCCAATCTAAATCTTTCACACACACAGTCTTGGGAGAGGATAAAAAAATGACATTTAGAGATTTATAAACTTGGCTTGGATCTTCTCTCCTGAGATAAGCTGGTAGCAGTTGGGGAAAAATCAAATGTATGAAGAGGCGAGAAGTGTATGCAATTATTTTCCAACCTCAACAAAACAATGTCTTTGTGAGCAGAGAAAATGTCAAATAATGGAAGGCGGGGTCTCTAGGAACTTGTCAGGAAAAGTAAGGGACTAGGAAAGACAGTAAAGTTACTGGGAAGCATGAACTTCCTGCTGGAGACTTGCTAATCCTAAGTGGCAAGCCACTTTCAGTAGAAGCAGCCTATTTCTAGAATTTAAGCAATGCTCTATAATTGTGTTTAATTAACTAACATCTCGCTCCACAAACAACATAACAAGAATTTCAAATAATTCCCCATGTCTTTTTTCATTTGTATGAATCTAAATTTTAAGTAAGGTTTCATAACTGGATAATTTTGCAGTGCACTACTCCCGTAATCAGCTTTTAACCCTTCTTGTCTTACAGAAATATGTAGGGGGCGGTTTCTCTTACGAAATAAAAATATAAGTCATTATGTCACTACTGATTTCATTTCAGGTGATTAACCTTAATTTGATGAAAAGCAATATTTATGAAGTTGCCAATCTTAAGGCAAAGGTAATTCAGTGCTAATTAATGCCAAGAACCCCATCTCCTTAGCAACTATGCATCTCATTATAATTTGCTCAGTCCTTAGGTTTTATTGGGTAACTTCTGTATGCAAGACATTGCTGTATGTGCAGAGACTGAACTCTACAGTTGCTAAGTAAGGCTCGAAAATACCTGAAATGACATTTGCATTGGCTTCTCATTATGAAGCACTCATAAGCATCCGTTTTATTTACTAGCCCATAGAGCTTATGCCTTTTCTCTCTTGAAAGGAAGGAGGTGGCAGGTTTGGCCTTTGGGCACCTAATCTAAAATCTCTGTTGGTGGTCTTGTGGTCTTGGAGCTCAGACACAGTTGTATAACCCGGCATTCCTAGGAGCCCACCCATCCCCCTTCCTTATCCAAATAGTCTCATTCCTAAATCCACCAGGAAGCCGGGCTCAGCCCAGAATCTGGCTCGGTTTGCAGACTGTGAGAACCTCAGCACGGGACGCCAGATCCTCTGAGACCAGGAGCAGAAGCCAACCAACATCCTGGGAAACAAACAAACAAAAAAATTCTGCCTGTCCAGTCCACTAAAGCCAAGAACCGTAGCTGGGAGAGACCTTGCGCATGATCCAGCTCAACCGTCTGTCCTCTCTTTACAGATGATGAAAATGGGACCCAGGGAGGTAGAGGATTTGCACACAGAAAATCCCCGGTAACCAGGAGCTAAGATTGAAACACAGCTTTGTATCAAAGAGAGTATCAGACCCACTGCCCCACTCCACCCCTAAATAATTCTTCTCTAGTGTAAATCCAAACTGGGCTGGATGGGAGAGAGGTGGGTGCTGGTGCTAATTGTTGGTATCACACCAGCTGTCCGGCATGACAATTACCATAATATGTCTGAGAACCGGAGCCTAATAAAATACTAGACTATGTAATAATTCTGATGATAGAAACTAGTAAGAAACCACTAGAATTCCATCAACACTTTCTCTATAGTATCAAGATTGCGTATGTAATCTCAACGACAAAAAACACAAAACGCCCTTGGCGCAGCTCAAGGAAAAGCTTGACTCTCCTCTCCAGAGGGAAACTGGATCCATCCCTCACACTGCAGCAGTCTGAGCATCTGGCACCGACCGTGAGAGGCGCCAGTGCAAGAGTTCCCTCTAGTCTTTCTTCTAGCCTTTGTGCTGGAGGCTGCCTCTGGAGACCTTGTGAGTCTGGCCCCTTCCTCCCACCGTCTAATCCCCCAAGTCCCTCAGAGGTTCCAGCGCAGGGTGTGGGAAGCTCGCTGAAGCTCCACGAGGCCACTCCCAGTTGAGCACTGCTCCACCTCGGGCCACCCCGCCTGACAGCAACCCTGCGTGTTGGCGCTTGTGCGCTCCCTCCTCGCCAGTTTCGCCTGAATCTGTCTGGCAGCCCAGCTCCCCACCAGCACCGGCCTTTCCCCTCCCAAATTGGTAGTTTCTACTCCGCTCGAGAAGGTATGGTCTCCACTAACAGTAGGCGTTCTCCTGAGGAGCCTCTGGCCAGGCTTGTTAGAGCTTGGATACCAAGGGGTGCTCAGTCCTCAGTCCACACTGTCCCTGCTCCGAACTCAGCCGGGGATGACAGCCTTCCCGCCCGCGGAGATCTGCCCTCCCCACCACCCTGTGCCACGTTGGTGGGTGGGCGCATGGGAAGGCAACAACCCGGCCTTGAACCCTAGACCTCTGGACAGAACCCACCAAGGCGCCAATAATTCAAGTAGACAGGAAGGTCAAAGGCGAGGGGGTGCTGCCTGCGGCCCTGCAGGCGGGCGAGACAGAGGCAAAGGCAAAGGGGTAGGGAGTGGTATGTATGTTCGGAGAGCTGGCACAGAGTGCTCCCCGGGCGGCCGCAGAAGCCGCTCTGCGCCGGTGACACTGAGGCTGCGGGGGCGGAGGCCCCGCGGTGGCCGCTGCCGGCACCACCAGCGCATTCCTGAGAGTAGGCGTCACGGGCGCTGGCTCCGGCCGTTCACCCATCTCCCCCAGCCCGGAACCCGCACGCAACCCGAGGGTTTCGAGGATCTTCTCCCAGCTCAGCCTGCGCCCCTGCCCCGAACCAGATGGCTGATGACACCCACGAGGGGCTTCCTGGGCGAGCCGGAGGGTTCCACGGTGCTCTGCCTGCTCCAGCACTGGGCCACCCTGGCGGCTCGCTCCGGCACAGCCCCAAGGAAGGACAAAACAAGGCCATGCGGCCACCAGAGGCTCCTCCAGCAGGGTCACCCCGGACACATAGCGTCCTCCTGTCCCTAAGGCCACAATCACCCCCATTGCCGCCCCTGCCCAGAAAGGATAACATTTTTCCGTGGCTTGGGAACTGAAAGTCCCTCAAGGAGCCACGGTAGCAGACAGGGCATCGGATCCCGAGCCCAGGGGCGCAGCGGTTCAGACTGCCACGCGGTGTGCTGAGTCTTACCTGAAGTGTCCCATAGGCTCAACTCTATTCTTTGTGTGTCGATTTCAAAACTGGCAGTGTAATTCTCAAACACCGTAGGGACGTAATTCTGGACGAACGAAAGGGACAGAAGAGGAAGGAAGGGTGGCAAAGAGATTATTAAAAATATGACCGGCATATCGAACACTTGAAAAACACCCAAGCCACCAATTAAAAAACCTCCACCAACAACAACCGCACACTCCCTCCACAGTAAACGCGCAGCCCCCTCCCGAGAGTCACCCAGGTCTCCCCACCCGGCCTCCCACACTGAAACCAGCAAGTTTCTGGGGCCAAGAGCCCAGGGTGCTGGCGGGTCCCAGCCCAGAGGCTTCCAGGACACTTTCGCTTCCCAGCAGTGTGATGGTAGAGACAGGCTGGGCATGAGAAAGACTTTCAAGAAGAAGAGCAATGAAGCAAGAGAAACGACGCTGTCCCCAGACTGGCAACCCCATCAGCCGCCCCCCTCAAAGAGGTACGGGTCCCACTCACTTCGGGGAAGCAGTCCTTTGCGAAGACGTGGAGCAGCGCGGTTTTCCCACACTGGCTGTCGCCCACCACTACTATCTTGCATTTCACGTTCTGATTAGGATCCATGATAGATTTACTGGATAATTTCTGGCTGGCTCTTCTCTCCTTCATTGATGTTGCCTTATTTTCTCTTGGAACAGGAATTTTTCTCTTTAGAAGAAAAAAAAATATATATACTTCTCTCTATAAAAAGCGGATATAAAAATAAATCGCAAGGCCGGAGGGAACCCCTTAAGCGCAGCGGAGTTGGAGGAGGAGAGGCAGCGGCTCTTTACTCCTCTCCAACAAGTTTTCTGCCTGACTCCGCGAATCCCTTCCCAAGTCCAATTCCGATCGGTCTGCTTTGTTTCACGCTCTCTGCGCGGCTTTATACGCCCAGCCTTCCAATCCGCTCCGCTTTCTCAATGAGAGAAGGAAACTGATCCGCCTCCTCCCCTTTTATGGAGCCTGGGAGCCAGCGCGGCCGCCTCGTTGGCGGAAAGTGTAAGCAGCGCGCCCTCTAGGGTGGCGTGCAGGATGGCTTGCAGACCCAGGTTCTGGCATAACCTGAAGGCGCCAGGCAGGATTTGCTGATGGATAGATTGTCCAGGACTGGGGTGAGGGGGAGCGGGTATCTGTGCACATTGAATTTGCCCTGGAATTCCTTTCAAATTGCTTCCGAAGGGGCGCGTCTCCAGAAGTCCCGTCATTATTTGTGAACATTAAAAAAATATTTCCCAATCAAATTATAAAACAGAAGTAAATCTTGGATGGGAAAAGGCTAAACTAAGTTGTTGCACCAAACCCAAAACCTAATATTTTTTAAAAAAATGTTGTGTCAGGTACATAACATAGCTGGGTTATTTTAGACATCAGAACGGGTTTTCCTTGATCTTTGTAGAGGACTGGCTTTTGAAACTTGTCAGTGTCAACCACTTCAGAGGGGGCGGAAGGCTCTGGGGAATATGACAAGGTGAATGGGGGAGGGGGAGAGAAAAACCTTAGATGACAAAAACTATTGGAAACCCTGCCCCAACTGTCACTCTCCCTGTGGCGACTCTGGAACCAGGGGTCTAAGCGTTCTTTGCTCCCTTCGCCCAGGAATCAAGGCATTGGTCTTAAAAAGCACACATAACCATAGTTGAAAACTCAGGAACTCTCCTCCTCCACTCAGGTACTCCAGTCGTTCCGAGTCTCCCTTTCAGCAAGAGACAAACATAAAGACTGTTTGTTCTCTCGTTTTCCGAGAACAGTGTCTTTGTTGCCTGTCACCCCAATAGCCAGGAGGCTTCAGTTATTAAATTTATCGTGAAGGTGTCTGGGAAGATAGTTCAGTCTGTGAAGGGCTTGGTCGGCAAGCACGACTTGATTTTCACCCCTAGCACCCATATAAGGAGGCATTCCTGACAGACTCAGAGGATCCCTAGGGCTTGCTAGGCAGCCAACCCAGTCAAACTGAGGAACTTAGGTGAGACCATAACTCAAAATTAATGTAAAGAGAAATTAGGGAGATACCTAGTGCCAACCTCTGTCTTCCACACATATACTAAACACACACACACACACACACACACACACACACACACACACACACACACACCCCTTTAAGGAAAGTATAGGGACTGAATGTGTAGCGAATTACTAGGGGACCTAGAATGCTATCTTATTTCTTTCAGATCTGAGAACCTTAGAGTCTTCCCCTAAAGGACAACCCTGGCTTTATCTTTGTGGACAGGTGTGTTTCCTACAGACTGACCGTGGAAAGGGAAAGGCTGACCAAGGTCCTATGGCTGCATTTGCCAAAATTTGCTTGGAAGAGCTTTATTCGTCTCTTCACACAGCTCACAAAGGAAGCACTGTCCGGGCATTGTCTCCTAAAGTCTTACGTTGCGTTGTTATGTTGGAGAGGGAAAAGTGTCCTCTGTAAACTTCATAGAGTTTACCCTAGCGTTTCCCTAACGTAACTAGTACAGGAGATGTTCCTCAAGGTGCTTGTTTGGTTGAGGAAGAATGGGCAAAAAAGTGGGGAAATGTATTTAGGCCCTGAGCTTCACAGCTTCCTAAGTGACATTGGAGCAATATTTCATATCTGTAAACCTTAGCTTTATCCTCATTAAAATAGGATTCATGAAGACATTGGTAAGAAAATGAAAATGGCGTCTGCCTGTACTTAGTATTTCTCCATAGCCCCCACTTGCCCGCCCAGAACCAAGTCTCATGTCTGGGTGAATCCTGGATTCCTTAGTCAACTTACTGATGAGAAGTGGGCTTGTTCTTTGTTTTCTCTTGTTTCTAACTTATGACAGCTCCCCTTCCAGAGATACGATGTGGTCTTCCACACTCCTGAATTGATGTAGTTTATATAAAGCCCCCTTAACGGCAATTAATTATTAGTTATTTTGAGTTGACTTATTAATGAACTGGACATCACATGATTCATCATCTATGCTATATCTGAGCACCAAATAAGATATCACCAATGATTTGGCAGGTCTCCAGGTATAGGGGAGTTTACTCCATCTAATAGTAGTATAGTCACATCTCCAGGGAAAGATCTGGAATCATAGTGGATAGGTATTTTTAGAAATCAGGTGACCTGAATCTCCAGGAATCTGCCAGCTGCTAAGTGAAATGTAATGGATGTGTGACTGAGTAGAAAAAATCAACTTCCTGAAGCCACCAGATTTGCATATTTCCAGGAAATGAATTCTTTCCTTTTGTCATTTGAATGTACTTTTAACACCCAAACATTTAGTTTAGTAATTATTTATTAGGTGTCTGCTATGTGCCAGGCATTGTTCTTGAAGCCTAAAATAGGGCAAAAAAGATGAACTTTTCTTTCTGCTTCCACAGGGGATGCATTTCAGACATTGCTCAATAAAACATAAGGAAGAGTGTACACAAATCAGGACGAAAGTGCTGAGTTCTGTACACAAACCAGGATCCTGTAAGATAGCAAAGTCTGGTGGTGCTTTCTCAGTGAGTCTCTGTGCATGTGAATTCCTGGAGGAGGAGGGGGAGGGACGAGGAGGGGGAAGAGGAGGAGGGAAGGAGGGGGAGGGGGAGGGGGGAGGGAGGAGGGGGAGGAGGAGGGGAGGAGGGGAGGAAGGGGAGGAGGAGGGAGGAGGGGGAGGAATCAGCCGTGAGCAGGCCTTGGCAGGCTGCCCCAGACAGGAACAGACAACAGGAAGGTCAGAAGGAGGGTAAGTGTTTGGCAGGTTTGAGGAACAGAAGGAGGACCAGACTGAGGCTCACTGAAGGAAAGCGTCAAGAGTGGGAGATACCAGGAAGAGCAGAGGCTGGGGTAACCAGTCTTAGAATCTGGATTTTTCTGGGAAGGGCCACATGAAATCAGTCACAGGAGGACATAAGTCAAGGTCATAGCATGATTCTATGAATGGACAAGTAAGGAAGGGTGACTCTGGTCTGGGTCTGCACCTGTCTGTAGCTAGGCATCCCGGATGAAACCCCATCTTAACCAAGAATATTGGGTACAGACAAACCTTAAGTCCTAGACAACATAAAGACGCTAGAATGCAGAGAAATCTTGCCCTGGCGACACAGAATCACAGAAGCTGTAAAACCCATTGAGGGTATCATCTATGACCTAATGGTCTTCCTCGTGACATTCTCCTTGTTTAGTGTCTTTGTTTACCCCTGACCCTTTCTTACCTTGCTAAAGCATGAAGATCAAGAAAAGGGAAAATAAGCAGCAAAAACGTCTGTATGGTTTTGTTAATTGTGCATATATTCAGTTGCTCTAAATGGTTTTAACTGAAGCTTTATTTTTTTTCTTGTGGCAAACCCTTTAATATTGGGGGAGGGGATCCTCCTTCCACAGCCAATGCCTTCCTTTTAGCAACAGTAAAAGCTGATGTGATACCAGTAAAGAGTGGACACAGAGTCTACATCTAGGGGCAGAACAGATAAGCAATAGTTCTGTGTTGCTTCTATGGGGAACTTCCATTTTAATTTTGGCTAACCCAATAAACATATTGTCTGACCTCAGACAATCTCTGAGTTCTTTTTCTTACTTACAGGAAAGGAGTTAGTATTATTCCACTCTTTTACATTGCACAATAAGGTTACTTGGAAAATCGTGGCTCTAGACTTCAAGACTTTACCATTCAGAAACGCACGGCGGACTACCCCACTCCATATTCCAAGTTTTACTGTGTTCCCAGATAGCTCACACAGTCACACACACACTGTGATGAAGCACAGTCCTCGTTGTTTATCCAGGTCGCCTGTCTGTCTTCGAACGTCAGCAGATGTGTTTGAAACCTGAGTACACCGTGTGGGGAAAGCACAGGTCACCTGCAGGTATAACCCAGTAACAGGGAGAAATTTGACATCAAAACAAGCAAAGGAGCAGGGTGCCCTCAAAGACCTTATGTCAGAAAATATGGACGTGACTCATAGGCATACTCTCTGAGAACTTAACAAGGTGATACATAGCAAATGGCTTCCAAGCTGTGGAGAATAAAGGCCACAATCTAAACACAAACTTTTCTATACTGAGAAGGGTCGATTTCATGGGTGTCTTCTATGAGGTAGTCTGTCAAAGAAGGACGCTCACTTTACTAGCCTTACACATGAACAACATAGGAGCATTTGTTTGTGTTTCGTTTTCTGTTGATGTTGTTGTTTTCTGGAAAAAGAAAGAAATTTAATGCTATTTAAACCTTCTCTTTGAGAAAAATTTGTTCTCATAGAAACATTTGTTTTCATTTATTTCATTTATTTCTTTTCTTAAGAGTGTGCCTATGTGCCCTACTTAAAGGCACTGGTCAGTTTTCTGGCTGCATGGTAAGAATACTCCAGTTTGGGGGAAAGTAACTGGTTTTGTTTGTCCTCACTAACATTAATACAATTACCGGCCGATACCACGCAAACTTATGCCTCTCTATAGCCAATGGAAAACACTGTCCTGTGAATCTGAATGATTGGCTAACTGATCATCCTTTTCTCTGTTCACGACATAGTTGAGAAAGAATTTTTATTTTTTGCTTTCTACAGCGACCCACATCATATAATTTTGGGTCTACGGATTTTAGGGCTCATATAATCCTTTCCAACTGTCTTGTTTTAGTTTAAGAGTCTTCAGTTGCTTGATGCTATTTTCTATACTTTAGTATTTCCCAGGAAAAGAAAATGGACAGCAGATTACTAGAGTCATCACACTGTGCTTAACATGCCAAGTATTCAATTATACTTTGTATCAGTTGGTAAATAGAATGTGAAGAATATATTTGAGAATGACCTTCAGGAGAAAACATTTTTAGCAAGTGTTTTTGGTTTGCTTGTTCTTTTGTTTTGTTTCGTTTTTGATGGCTGTCTTTGCGAAGTGCATATAGTAAGTTCCAGAGAAGTACCTTTTTGGATGTTTTAGGTACAGCCAGAGAAAAGCAAAGATTTTATTGTGAACAAATCAGATCTCCTCTCAGCACTGCATGAGCTTCGATGTCAGTCTCCAGAGATACGCTGACTGAGTTACTGTTGGTGCTGTGAGTGGCCAAGTGGTATCGATATTTTATAAGTCAAGACTTCAGGATAGATATACTATTAAGTTTTTTTGGGGAAAAATCCCCTTTGGAAATCCTTATCTCTTATGCCAAGCTGCTTAACTAGTTGATATGTAAACACTTAATTGAAATCTGTGCTTCCTTAATGCAACAGAAATACCTGTCACATTAAAAACTAGTAGGTAAGTAAAACAGCCCATAGCCATAATTTGACCATTTCTAGCCTCAGAGTGAGGAAACAAAAGACAGCTGAGTGAGATAGCTTGAGAACAGTCACTAGCTTATACACAAGCAAGTAAATGTCAAAAAGGGGGCCTGGGATACTTAACCTTGACTTGCCCACTCACCCCTCCCCGCTTTTGTGGTTGCTCATAACAAATTTGACAAAGAATTTGTTGCAGAAGTTCTATGTATTTGGGGCAGAGGAGTGAACTACTTCTCAGATAAACAAAACCAGGAACCAACAAAGAAAAACATGCAGCTTCTCTCTAAAGTTGTTCTCTGCTCAGAATTAGAGGATGGGTAGCAACCTTGATGTGAAAGTTCTGTCTAAGCCTTTGCTGCTTCTCTAAGAGTTCTATGTATGAAATGGATGTATTAAAGCTGCCATCTTCATGGCATACAAGTCAAGGTTAGATTTGGTGACCAGTGTTTCCTGGCCCAGTGCTTGATGCCCGCTATAGAGGGGCAGGCATGATGGTGGGGTAGATGAGGAGGAGTGTTCTCTTGACACAATCAATTTGACTCCAGCAGAGTTTGTTCTCAGCCAGCCAGGGGAGAATGGACTGCAAGTCACTGAATGTGTGGTAATGACAGCAGGGGTTCTTTCCTAAACAGAAGCAGAAACATAATGGTATCATCCTTTCATTACATTTTCCAAAATACATTGTTTTCTAATCCTAAAGTATGTTTCTAGTTAACTTTTGTATATGGCCAGGTTGTAAGGTGAGACTGGACTTCTATTCTTTCCTCTTGGAGGAAGAGGCAATGCATGAAATACACAAAGGTGTTCAAAAGAGAACATGAGAGTGTTTAAGGTAAGGTAGGGCCAGATTAAAGG
This sequence comes from Rattus rattus, assembly GCF_011064425.1. Lineage (NCBI taxonomy): Eukaryota > Metazoa > Chordata > Mammalia > Rodentia > Muridae > Rattus > Rattus rattus. Next base: position 28,977,845 of record NC_046158.1, read on the forward strand.
CTGACAAACACTGGTTTACTGGGCTTTTTGTTTATTTGCTTTGTTTTTGTATTTTGTTTTGTTTTCTATTTGCTTTGCTCTGTCTGTCACACAGGTCCTGGGAACAAGCTGAAGTCATCAGCCATCTTTTGGACCCCGACTGCTTCTTTTTTAAAAAGGCTTGTAAGAGGGAAGGAAAGACTCTGGTCTATTGGCACAAGTCTGAAGGATTGCAGGTTCCAGGCCTGAGCAACCTAGTAAGACCCTAGTAAGTCAGAGAGAAGACTTGAGATGTAACTTATTAGTAGAGTCTAACATGTGAGGTCCGGAGTTTCACCCTTAGTTTCTATATAAGAAAGAAAGACCGAGGGGCTTAGGTGGAAGGGGTGGATTGACGGTGGGGAGAATTTTTGATGTGGTTGGCTAAAATCCTGCTAGAATTTTATACATGCTACATACCTGATGAGCTGAGTTCTGTCCCTGGAATTCACACAGTTGATGGAGAAAGCTAACCCCTGAAAGTTGTCCTTTGACCTCCAACCCCACTAACACAAATACTTAGGTATTTAAAATTAGAAAACAAGAAACCCGCACCTTTTATAAACATCTCCTGATCTTGATGGTTCTCTGCCTTTTCCCTTCATGGCTTTTGGAACTCTCTCTGCAAGGTTCCACTTCTCCAGGGCTAGCAGAAATATCATTTATATGTCATTGTGAGGTGACTGCTAGCACCTTGGAACCTGCCATCTGAGTAGAGGACAAATGACTCAGCCTTATCCTGGCTCTTATGTAAGATTTTCTGTAGGTCACATCGTCATTGTCAGCAAAGCAGGGCAGACTGACCATAGGTTGAATGAATATGCAAGCACTATGATGTCATGTCTGGTGACTAACAAGGTGTGCAAATTGTATGGGGATGGGGATTGTCCTGTCCTTCAGAAGTAAATAAGAGGTCCTAATATATCCATGATGTCATTCATCTCAATTCTGACTTAGTGCAGGAAGTTGCCATCAGCATATAGTACATGGCCATCGATCTCAATAAATATTTACTGAGCTTATGCTGGGACAGTTTGTTCTCATGTATAGTTTCATAGCACCTTAAAAACACATCAGGATGCATGTGTGCTGTCACGGCCAATCTATGGAATCAATCAAGTGCCTGCTCTTGGGAATATCCCATGCCATCGGGTTAGGCTAAGCTTAGATGAGGTTACCAAAGTCCCAACACACCGGCAGCAAGGCACACGAGGTGGTATATATATAATTAAAACTTTGAATATATAGCAAAGGAAGCCGTAAAGGGGTTGGAGAGACTAAAGTTAGTGTTTGGAGTGAATGCCCTGGGAGATTTCTGGGTTGAAAATGATGAATAATGGCTGAGAGAAGCACCTAGGCATAGTGACTTGACACTGATGGAAATAATGACATTGTCATTTCAGTCTTGAATTGTCATTAACCAGCTCCTGGACAAATACTTCTCAGGCATCACGTTCTCCACCTTACATCTGGATGGGTGGTCTGCATGACTCTGAGATCTTTTATGACTATTGATACCATGTTATAACCAGATTGTTTTGTAGATCAGTAGAAGAAACTATGCATCTTCAACTGCCTGCCACTGAGAAACCATGAGTGCAAGACCCTGACCCAGGATTATGGAGCCTTCCTAAGTCCTAGATCTTTTACATACTTGTACTTAAAACTTAACTTCATGCCAGGTTAAGATTATTGGCAGATAAAGGAACCGACTCCCATCTATATAACTAATATTACTAATACTATTTGTGAACCATTGCAACAGATACTCTTCTTGTCAACCTGCCTAGATTTAGAGTCACAATAGAAGAACACACTCATATGTTAATAAAGACATTTCCAGAAAAGTTTAATGAATGAGTAAACACCCATCCTGAACCTGGGCAGAACCATCCAATGGCCTGGGGTTCCAGACTGATGTTTGCTTCCTGACCATAGGGCAGTGTGACTAGCTGCTTCATGATCCTGATCTTTCTTCCTCACTGTGTGTGCTGGGGTGTTGAACTTTGCACATCCATGCTGGGATGTGGAAACATCCAGGACATTCAGAGGTGAATGTTCTACTAGCTGTAGTCCCAGTCCCTTACGGGTTTTTTTTGTTTGTTTTTGTTTTTGTTTTTGTTTTTGTTTTTGTTGTTGTCGTCTTTTTTTTTGGGGGGGGGTCAGGTGTTCTGCTACAGCAACAACAACAAAAATGACATTGCAGGAGATAAGAAAAACCCATTCGAATTCAAATGAGAGAGAGAGAGAGAGAGAGAGAGAGAGAGAGAGAGAGAGAGAGAGAGAGAGAGAAAGAGAGAGAGAGAGAGAGATTGCACCTTGGGCAAGCAAATGGTTTTGTTACAAGTACACACAAATAATTCTGCATAAACATCTCACATCACGTATTGATTTTATTGAGATCTAATCACGGGGGGGAAAAGCACAGAAGCTTAAGTATGTAGATGGATATACACTTTGACAAATAATACATGTCCGGGTCTTCCATATTTACAGGGAGACTAAACATTGTTCTAGAAGCTTGCTTCCTGACCTTGCTCAATCAACCTCTCTTTCACTCAGAGCTATCATCACGCTGATTTCATCAGCAGGCACTGGCTTTATTTATTCTTTGAGGTGATACATGTATTCCATTTGATTCATCTGTGAGGCAGCCGGTGTTTGCACTTTGTTTCCCTTTGTTGTGAGCAGTAAGCAACTGGATGAATACATCACAGCTCACTTACAAGCTTCTTTAGAAAGATATTTAGATACATTCTAATATTTAGGATTGTGAATTAAGTTGCTATGGACATTTCTATATGTGATTGTGTCTCTTTGTAGAGGTGTTTTTATTTAGAGAAGTAAATGCCTAAAAGTAGACTGTTGGGGCCTAGCTTTATGTATATGCTTAACGTGAAGAGAAATTATTTAATGATTTATGCTATGCCACTGCCCACTGGCAATGTGTGAGCAATTCCATAGTTTTAATTGTAGCCATTCTAATGGATAAATAATATGATTTCTTTATTGTTTTGATATTTATGCCTCAATATAGTTATTCCACTTTCATGTGATTATTATTGATATCCTCTTATGAAGTCCTCATCTGAGATTTTACTGATTTTTGGTAGTTGCCTATGTTCTTATTGACAAATGAGATTTTTTAAAAAAAAGTCTAGATTCCAGTTATATGCCAGCTATTCATCCTGAGACAGTTTTTACCTAAATTGTGACTTGAGTCATTTCCAGTATTAGTTTACATTTATTTCAGTCTTTAATTTTTGACAATATTTTATCATTTTCAAAGTAAGAAGTCTTGTAAATATTTTGTTAAATAATCCCTATACATGTTCTGTTTTGCACTGTCAAATTGCAATTTCCGACTATTCAGCAACAGTACGTTAGAAAAAGAATCGATATTTGTATATTGATCCCAAGTCTCCAAGCCTTGCCTAAGTCACACAATTACTACTGTGTCTAGTAAATCTATTAAGACTTCTGTGCAAGTATCTTCTTCCTCCCTCTTCCCCTCTTTCTGAGTGGAGATTCCCTAGAATTTTCTTCTTATACAAACATTCTGTTTAAATTAAAATGTTTTCATTGTTCTTTTTCTGAATTCAGTTATTATTGAAATATTAGTGGAAGCACAATGTTGGATAGAGTTGGCAAAAATAAACAGATTAGTTCTGGTCTTAGTGGAAAACACTGGGGATGTGCTGGGTTGTTCAGATTCCTCTTGTTGGAGTCTGGAAATTTCCATCTTCAGTTTGCTAAGAATGTTTACTGAAATGATAATATATATGAGTTTTTACCAGGGAATATATTGATATTGCATTTGAAACAGAATCAATGCCGTGATCAATGTGGTTGGATTATGCTTATCAACATATTCTAAAGAATTTTTATGCTAACAAAAGATCCTGACCTGTAAATCCTCTTGTAGTAGCCTTTTCAGACATCGGTAACAGGATGATGTGGCCTCAGAGAACTCACTAAAATGCACCCATTTCAACACATCAATTTTTTAGAAGCACATTGGGTTTGTAAAAAATGGTCAAATTCACTCTCAAGACATTGGGATAAACTTACTGGAAATAATCTAAGTAAAATGTTTGCTGCTTGGACAGCATAACAATTATCCATGTGTTTTATATTTATCCATTTATCACATTTGGAAATGATGTTTTAAAAATGTCTGTTCTTGTCATTTATGTCATCAGAATTGTTAGTTTGTTTGTGGCATTCTCTTCTTTCCACTCTAATGTATGTCTATGGAGCTGGCTCTTTCTTCGTCATCTTGGATGTTTTTTGATTTCTTACTTTATTGTGATCAGCCTCGCTGGATGCTTGTCAATTTTATTCCCGTTTAAAAGGAACAACTTGAAATTGAATCATTATGTAACTAAAAAAAAATAAAAATACAATTTTAAAGATTTATTTGACTGATTTCTGTTCTCACTTTTGTTGCTGTTTCTTACTCCTATATTTACTTGAAACAATTTTTATTTTACTTTATTTTATTTGTCTCGATTTTTAGAACCAGGAACGGGAGATCACGTTAGGACTTGATATTTTCTAATATGAACATCCAAAGCTATAAAGGTCCCTTTAAGCAAGCAGTTACTCTTCTCCTTGCAGTGAGAATACATCCGACAAAAGCAGCTTAGAGAAGGGTGGATTGGGCCCATAGTTTGAGGAGATAGCCCACCATGGCTGGGAGACACACCAGCGAGGGTGTGCAGATGAATAGTAGGACTCCGATGACATGTCCCTTTCATTTGGTTCAGGGTCCCAGCCCATAGTATGGCGGGACCCTGGGTTGCCCACATCAGGGTGGGTATTCCCCCGTCAGTAAAACGTTTTTGGAAATGTCTTCATAGCCACACTCAGAGGTGTTCTAAAGTCAGCCAAATTGACAGTGAAGATTACTGACCACAAGCAGTGTGGTAGAGCACGTCATACAAGTGTCATTGTGTTGTATTTGTTATTGTTCAGAACAAATGGGAGTCCTTCGGTGAATGATCGTTTAAAAATGTGTGCTTAATTTTCAAACACGTGGGGGAGTTTATTGATTTTTTTTTTAAATATCAAACAAACATTTCATTCTTCTAACATTTCATTCCTCTGAAATTTGTAGAAAATTTCAAATTTAGTTTGTTCTTTCGTTAATAGCTCATGCATTCTTGAACATCTGAATCAGCTGCGTATAGAATTCTATTAGCCTGTGAAGTCATACACAGCAACGCTATTCAAATCTAATCCATTCCTGCCGATTTTTAAAAATATACTTGGTTATCAAACGTGTTGCCTTGATGATTATGAATTTATTTATTTAGTTTTTTTTCATTTTTTTGTTTCAGGTACTTTAGATACATCATGTATGAAGTTGTCATTTTAAATGAATTCATCTTTTTCTCTATAAAGTGTTTCTGCTCTTGTTGCACAATGTTTGATGTGTATGTGGTCCTAGGGAGAGAATCCAGGGCCTCATACATGTTAGGTAGGAGCTCTTCCGCTCACTAAGCTGCATCTCCACACTGTCTGACTTCTTGATTGTCCACTTCTTGATTGACCCTACTCCCTCTCACGTAAATAGTGTCAGATTTGAGCTTTCTGTGATTAGCATTGAGATGACGTAACTTTTTACCTTTACTTTTACATTATCTGTGCTTTATATTTAAACATGCTTCTTCTTGACAGCATACAATTAGATCCTGCATTATCATTATATCTGCTCTGATAATGGATCTTTATCTAGTATTTATGTTTAGATTGAATATAGTAATTGATTCAATTTGATTAACAATGACTTTTTTATTATCCCCTTCCTTTTTCTTTCCATGTTGTCGTCTAAACGTTTCTGGAGGTTATCACTAAGCTCGGGCTACATTCTGTCTCTCAAGAAAAATAGATCAATGAAAGTGCACTAAATAGAATCAAGTAAGAGAAGGAATGGCCCAGTGCCAACCCTAGTGGCAGCACTGGCTCTGGCAGTGGGAAACACGTCCTTTTTTTTTTTAATTTGTAAAAATAATAATTAAAAGAGTAAATAATGTTTTGCTAGCTGGAACAGTTGGATAGTTTAGATAGCCCAGCTCTTAATATAAAGTGATAGGCTGAAAACATAATCAGAAGAAAAAAAAACAACCCAAAACCCAGAATGCAATAAACTACATCTTTAACTGAGATCCTAGAAAACTGAACACTTTAAAGCTGAGAGGCTACCAGAGAGCAGGACCAGCAGCACTGGCCACGGTGGTAAGAGGAGGATTCCGGTGCACTGGTAAAGCATCTCAGAATGAGGAAGTGACCTTCGTATTTAACAACAGGGTTCTAGGGTCCTAGAACCTAGTTCTAGACTCCATGATCTAGAGATCAAGTGGATTCCAGAAGAGGACCACAGCGGGGTCTAACTAGAGGCAGTGTTGTTCCAACTTTACATGTCACTGATCTTAACACAGAGAAAAGGTGAAGGAACTTAGACAAAGGTGCCAGTGAATTTGTGGCCAAGTGGTGTCTCAAGCATTTCCTATCCAGCTCTCCTGAGTGCATCTTCCCAGGCATAACTGTGTATTAGGTTCTGTGAAATGAAGCAAATGAGGAAGGATACGGAAATGTGATATAACTCACTTTAGGGAGAAAATGCTGATAGATAAAACATCTAGCATAAGGTTTGTAAAAATACGGAAAGAAATAATCCCTTAGTAACTATTATATAACGACAGTAGCCCCTCAGATATGTGAGTTTTAAAATACATTATTGCATATGTTTAAGATAGAGAACATGATTTTTATGGAATACACACACATAGACTAAGTTGGTTACTGTAGTACACTAAAACTATATGTACATATATACACACATCTACATGTGTGTGTGTATGTATGTATATCTTGTATAAATTTTGAGTGAGTATACCCCTCCCCATAGGCTCATATATTTACATGCTTCGCTCCCAGTCAGTGGGTGTTTGGAAAGGATTAGAAGAAGTGTACTTATTGGAGGAGGTATGACACAGGGGGTGGACTTTGGGGCTTTAAATGACCACACCAGGCTCAGTGTCTGTCCCTCCCTGCTGTCTGTGGATCAGGATGCTTCTCTCAACTACTTCTCCAGAACTATGCCTACCTGCCCCATAATTCCCTACCATGCTGACAAAGGACTCATTCTCTGAAGCAAGCCCCAGTTAAATGCTTTCTGTCAGTTTGCTCAGCCTGTCTCTCTTTACAGCCATAGGGGAGCTAAGACAAGATACTCATATTTTTGTGGCAGGAACAGTTACAATCTACCCATTTAGGAAACAATCCTGAATATAAAGTGGAGTGTTAATTAGTCTGCACATCAAGTGGTTTATATGTTTCTCTGTCTAAGATAGTACTAGTTAGAGTTAGGTGAAGTACTTGTTAAAGTGTCTTAAAATTCCATGCTACACATTCTTATTCGCCTGTAACTTTTGCTTGTTTCTTATTCCTCTTGCAAGATTACTCCAGGAACTGAAGCTACAATGTGAGGCTACCTGAATATTCATGGTTGTAACATCATCCATTCCAAAGCTAAGCTAACTTGCAGCTAAGCCTTGTGATGTTACTATTTCTATCAAAATAACTACCAGCTTATGATATCAGATGGGACAATTTATTTATGTAATTATCTTGATTGGCCAAAATATGTTCACAGATGCACTGGTGAGCAGGCCAACAACACATGGAATCCTTAATAAATTAAAAAAAACCTAGCAAAAATTTAGGCTGTTGATTTGTTATTTTTTTCGGCATATTAACTTAGTTTATCTGGAATCTTTGGAAGATACTGTAACATATGCAAAAACTATAATTAAATATGCTTATCTATGGGCGTTGCTTATTTGTTTTCAAATAAAAAGCAGGTCCAAGAAACATTAAAGTCTGCACTGCGTTATTTTAAAGAACCATTTTAATGGTCCTAGATGTTCAGAGTCCTTGATGCTGTTGCATTTCTCCTCTCCAGAACATGCTACTCTATAAATAAAACAATACAGACTTTTTGATAGTTGGAAGTAAAATGAAATTCCTTTTTAGGCCAGTGCTTTCAGTCGAGAAAAATCAATGTATTTCAGTTCATTTCAAGGTTGATTCCTTTCTATTACGGAAGAGTGTTTACAAATGTTTCTGACAAAGGGCACACCAGCAAATCTTTATTCTGCTTTCAAGAATGCACCTCAGTAAGAGATAACAAAATAAGAACCAACCAAGGAAAATACATAGGGTTGTTTACTTCTTTTGAAGGACTGTGGAAACCATCTATCTGATTTATCCACATCTAACCTAATTTACAAGGAGGAAAGACAATCACCCTGCAATAGCTCGCTGTTTAGAACAGCTTTGGTGTTTTTAACAGTAGCTAATATGTCTGCCTGGTGGGCTCCCATTGATTAACACGTGCCCCATCTTTTGGATACTTTGGAATCTGTAGTGTACATTTTAGGCCCAGTTGATTTCTCTACATAGATGTGTCTGTATACTGGAGTGGTAAGGCCTCAATCAATAGATGTTGGCATGCCTTGTTTTAGATATTTGCCTTCTCTGTACTTCCTATCATGGAGCAAGGCAGGAACCTTCCACATCTTTGAGTTTGTGCACCATGGCATAATTATACCTGTCGGTGCCATAACCAGGAAGTTCACACTCACCCCTGATCTTCCAATTTTTTTTGCTTGTCCTGGTGCTAACGCCCGATGAATACTCAGATCTACTTCTGCACGGCGAGAAAAGTTCTGAGTGATACTGGCTGACCTGTAAGATGTTCCTCCTGGTTCATGTAATCCCACCTGGAGGGAACGTTTGTACCTTTCTTTATCCTGGACAAAAGGAGTCTTACATTTTCTTTTGCATACAAATGTATAGAACTTGCTATCGTTTTGCCCAAAACTATGCATTCGGTGTACATTACCTCGAAAGTCATTCCACATAGCCTCATGATAATCATAAATATGCTAGGGCCAGACCTTCCCTACGACACCACACAGGGTAATTTTTTGTTGTTGTTATGGGACTCATTTTCTCAACAGCCATGCGTTTCAGAGAGTATTGTAGTAGAGCTATTCTGAAAACTACCATGGATTTCAACAGCACAATAACTTTATTGTTTGCTAGTAATTTTAATGTGTATATCAAATACCTTTATCAGCTGAGAGGGCTATAACAAACCACAGACTCCGTGGTTGAAATAAGATAAATTCTTCGTGTGCATGTGTGTAGTTCTGGGGACTTAGAAGTTGGAGATTAACTCTGGGACATTTTGATCTCTGGTAGAGTCTCTCCTGGCTTCTAGAGTGAAACCCAGTGATGGTGTTCCAATGCCAACTTCCTCTGTGCATAAGTAGAAGGAATTTTTGCTGTTCTGGAAAGGTACCTGTATCATTTAAAAGATTTCAAACCCTTTTAACCTTCATGGCTTACTAAAGACCCTTCTTCCAATGTAATTACACTGGGAGTTAGAGTTTTAGTCTTAAAATTTGAGGGGAACAAAATCCACCCCTAGCACAAAATAAATGTGAAGATTCAAGGGCAGCAATTCAAACACAAAAAATCCATTTCTTGTTCTGAAAAAGGTGACTTGATTTCTGTAAGATTCTTTTTTCTAAATTTTCACATTTCTTTTTCTTTTGAAACTTCATCTCACTGTCCCCCATGCTAGCTTAGAACACTTGATCTAGCCTAGCCTGGATCCAAAGACCTGATCTTCCTATGTCAGGCTTATGTTACCACCAGCTGCCCTGGGCAGAGATTTTAAAAGAAGATATTCATATTTATATTGTTTAAATATTCAAATCTTTCACATGTCTATTCAGTTTTGCTAAACATATTTGAATTAGTAAACTATTTTTATTATATTACAGTTTGAAGGTTCATCAGATCACTGTAGCCGTCATAAGAACTTTGTGGGGTGAGAGCATTACCATCCTATCATAGTGTCAGTGAGACAGAGTCTAGATCTCTACTATGAAGATCTCAGACCAGAGGTCTAGAAAAGCCCCAGACTAATTAGCAGCCAACAACCCCAACTGTTGACCCTCACTTCAGTGCCCTCGTTCATCACTCTCTTATGCAGATCCTTTAGAGTCTAGAATCAAGTTCAAAACTCTCCTCAGATTTCATATGAAGTATTACCAGAGTCTGTACCTAAGAAGGGGCTGGTGGCTGTAGAGTGCTAACATAACCCCGACCTTATCTATAAATAATAATTGTAAATTTAAAATTCAAAGTAAATAGAGTTTTAGGAGTTAGGTAGGTCATGATGACCTTACTAAGAAAATCACATAGTGTAATAAATCCTGTTGGCATATTTAACAACTATCATATAGACTAGAATGTTGATAAGACCTTGTGTAGGTACGTTACCACATATATTTATAGCAGTCTAGTAGTTAGCAAAATCTGTTTATTGCATAATTTCTGGGGACACAGTGTGAAATAAGTAAATGGCACTGTGGTTCTGAATTCTGAGCCACAGGCAATGCTCTTGCATCTCTAAAAGTATCTTGTTACTGTCAGATATACAGATAAAATTTGAAAATCAAAATCGTAGATACTTTGAAGCATACGTACACTTAGTGACTTCTATTCTATCTGAAATGGTGGCATTTCTTCACCAGGACAGCTCCCAATTCAGTATTCGGTGAAGGACAGACACAGGTTGAGAGGATGCTAAAGAAAGAGAACTGCACTGCTAAATAATAGCTGTCCAGGCTAATGGAGTTGCTCTTGTTCAGCTGAAGGACACCTGACTGTGCTATGTTAGTTTGCTTAGCCTTCCTGGTTTCTCAGAGCAGCTTAAGCTCCTCCATGAGATTCAGAGAAAAGTAATCTACCTTGAGAGTGAGTTGTAAAATGTTTTGGTTAATCATAGTGTAGTCGAGTGCCTGGCTCAGAAGGGGTTAAATTAAAGGCATTCGGCATTGGCATTCCTGCTTTGGGTGGAAGAACTGCCAGTCATATTACCGAGCACCAATGTCACGTTAACTACTGAAAAGCAGTAATTAAACTCATACCTTTAACTTTGCTAAACGAGTTAGCTACAAGCTCCACCTCCTCTAGAAAGCTAAATTTAGCAGCTCTAGTCTGCTGTTAGAAACTACAGTGATTGCGTGGGGAATGGAGTTCAGCGTTAGTCGTTTAAGAACAAACTGTATGTGTATAGAGTGGACCCTCAGAAAGTAGTCTGTTTTCAGAGCATGCTCCCTCTTTACATGTTATGAACACATATCAGATAAAAGCAAACTATCCCTCAGAAAGGAGTCAAGTCACATTTCATAGTGACATTGTAAAATATGGGAAAGATGTGTATATTTTCATTTAGTTCTTAAAACAATAAAGTTGTGCTTCGTAAAATTTTACTAAATGCAACTAATAAGGGGGATACTTTCATATAGACCAAGTGAAAGAGATTGAATGAGCTATATTAAGAAAGGTCTAGATTTTTTACAATACAATAAATTCAAGGTAGTGACAGTTTGAGGACTCAAAGAAACGGAGGCTTCATTCTAACTAAGAGAGGTGTTAAATTCATCATCTTCCACTGAGTTTATGGACTTAAAATGATCCTGTATTTTTCTTTGATCTGGATAAGTAATGTACAGATGTGTGTTTACGTGTGTGTGTGTGTGTGTGTGTGTGTGTGTGTGTGTGTGTGTGCTTGTATGTCTGCTGTGATATGTTGAGGGTGCCAAACATGGGAACAGCTTATCAACAAATGACCTCTGGAAGGTCACCACTTACTAACTGATCCTTGCTAAAGAAGCAAAGAGCAATTGCTTCTTCTTCCCCAGAAGAGATTACTTTTCTAAAGAACAGCTTCCTTGTTTTGCTTTCCCTGCTGAACTAGCACTAGAAAAATTTTCTGGAGATGTGCAAAGACAGCTGTAGACTCCGGTTACCTCATGTTCTAGAGACACCACACAGACACCTAGAGGCACTCAACTAAGTGGGCATGACTATCACAATTAGGCAAGAGTCCTCACCATTAAATGTCATTAGATTTAATTTCATGCCCCGAGAAAATTGTTGATGAAGCCCATCCCACTAAGGGCAGGGCTTTGTGTACTTAAGCCAAAACAGGATGCTCAAAACACACTTCTACAATAAAACTCATTAAAGGGTCCAACAATGGCACTTGGCAACATATTCAGCACATCTAACACATTTATTTTGCAGATGAAGGAGGTCCAGCTAATTAGGAGAAGTAAGACTAGGTTTTAAGCTTCACCCATCTTCCAGCCAAGAGCTCTTTTTACCTGATACCATCAAACCTCCTAGACATTGCAGTGATTGGAGCACACCTTTAAGGCAATGAATGTTGGGTGTAGTTGTATTGTTGCTTGTATGCACTAATGATGAAATCAGAATGAGATGAGTTCTGACTAGTGCTTTACCCTTAGGAAGTCAGCCTTGGGCAAATGAAATGGCTTCTCAGTTGGACATACTTTCCACCAAGCCTGATGAGTGGAGTTCAATCCCCAGGGTCAACATGGATGTATTCTGGCCTCCACATGTGTATCATGGCACATGAGTGCCCACACAACACACACACACACACACACACACACACAAGAAAAATTCAATCTTCTTGCATCTGATTTTTTGGCATTGTAAATTAGAGATAATCTTTTATCTGAACATGAAGTCAAGAAAAAGATTTAATAAAGTAGTCAATGCCATGGTACTTTGTGTGTAGTAAATATGTCTGAGGATGTGTTGCTAACCCAGTGATGAGAAATTGTTTTCATAACCTTACTCATGACTCTTAATTCCAGATGGTGGTTGGCATGTATCTTTCTTTTCCTACTTGGACTATCCCCACTTCACATGAAATGCCAACAATAATAATACAGAAGGAAGAAGACAAAATCCTACAATAAGAAAAAGGGATAGACTTCAACACACAAGTGATTTAAACATGCATTCAGAAGACATGCATGGATGGATGGCAGACTGTTACATAGATCAGAAAGTTCGTCAGTGGAAAACACTGCTGTGCATTCATTAATATCTCTGGTTGGAACTTATCATTCCTAAAGACTCCAGAAGATGATTGAGATGAAGAAGTGCCAGGCAGTGATGGAGAGAAAGACAATGAGGGTAACGACAGCAGCAAAAAGCTTTGGAGCACAGTTCAATTGATCTCTGTTAACAAGATGGCCAGCACCAAGTTTCTACTAAACACTCAAGCATGGACACCATGACCACAGCAGCCAGAGGAGTCCTCCTAAAGAAACCGAAGCCACTATTGAGGGGGAGTTAGGGCAGAGGGTGTGGGAGTTGTCATAGTACATAGAAAGCAACTGGATTCTGCCTGTTAGAGGCATCAAAGCAGGATAGCCCATTCCCTGCCAGTTCTTGGCACAAAGGTTATTGGTAGAAAATTCCTTTTTCTGTACTAAAGCTACCATGAATATTGTGATACTATATAAGTATGTATTTCTTTCTCATAAGTATGGTAAGACAAATAAAATCAAAAGTCAGTCATGGCAAACTTACAGTGTGAACGAGAAAGAAGTCTTTCTCTTCATAAAGCTCATAGAAAACGCCCAAAGAAAAATAAGTCAATTTAAGAAGCAGGTGAGAATAATGTCAAAAATCTGCAGAAGCATTTGTAGAGTAGCAATGAACTTAAACCTTTAAAACCCACATTCTAGGACTGGACAAAAGTGAAGAAAGAGCTCCTGAAATTTTGAAAACATTGTTAAAAATAATAAAAAGTTTGTAAGAGGAAGAAACTTAACATCTTTCAGGAAGTAGTCTAAACATTATGTGTAAAGGAAAGGACATATATGAAAGATAATGAAATAATGAAGCGAGCAAGTGCGTAGTCCGGTAAATGGAATTCAGCAAGAAATAACTAAGGTTAGATAGGAAGGCATCTTAAAAATGAAAATTGAAGCAGAAATAAGTGTGCAGGGATGGGCAGGAACCCTCAAATGGAGGTCTCAGTAACATCCCTGAGAGATGCTTGTTGGAAATGTCACAATGTTTAATAAAAGAGAAGCATGGAAAATTCACAGAGATGTGACACATTTATCTGGATACTAAAAGAAACGAGAACCCAACACACACAAGTGCCCAGACACTCAAAACAACCAACAAGTAAAACAAACAAACCAAACCCCAACACTTTTAAAAACAGTAATGGGGTATCTGATCCAACCACACCGTCAGAGACATTGTGTTATAGCCAACATTCATTCCATCGTAGTACCAGAGATGTCAGAGATAAACAGCGTATTTATTATGGACCACCATTCTGAGAGTTTTAGTCCATGGTTAGCTGGCTCTGTTGCTCTCTAGCCTGTGGCAAGGAATAAGATACCCTCATATGTAGGGAGCCGTATTGGATTTGGGCCTGGCCGCTTTTTGACTGCATGGCTCAAAGTGGCTAGGTGACTCTGGGCTGTTTGGTCACAGATATTCACCCTTAAGATGACTGCCATAAAGTCTTGAGATTGTTGGACAAAAGCTAACACACACGTATAGCCCAGAACGGTGTGTTACAGCCTAAGTTCATTCCTAGCCATTGGGGTGCAGTCCTAACTGCAAGAGTGGCTCGCCATGGCCGAGCTGGGCACTCTGTGAGGCATGTCTGATCTCTCTCAGACCACTACTTCCACCTGATGGTCTTTTATAATCATACCCCTACCCCTAACACAAAAACAGGAAGGTGCCAGCAGCCCACTATCCCCTTGAAACACACCCATTTAGGACTTAACTTTCTCCAGCTAGGTTCCACCACCTTCTTGCACCAATAAAGGGCACTCCCTGCCTGTCTAGTGATGTTGAGTAACTACAGGATTATACACAGTTTAGAATAAAATTGTTTTTAAAGATTCAACGTTGCAAGCAAACTTTCTAAAAGAGTTTCTGAGAAGGTTTCTTGGCAAAAATGGAGAAACAATTGAGGTAAAAGAGAGACATAAATGCTCTTGTAAATAATATATCCAAGCCAGAGAAAGAGTTGAAAGTAGTCCCAGAAAGTCAGCTGAGCAACCAGGATTGTTTTGGTTTTGATTTTAAATTTAGTGTTTTCTGATGACTCTCTCTTCTTTTCACATGCTTATTAGTCATCTGTACTTTAACTATTATCTTTCAATTATTATTCTTTTACCATTTGGCTATTAGTCTTTTTCCTAATTTTGTTGTTCTTCAGGTCTTAGAAATAGATCTTTTATTACATCTGATACAAGAATTTTCCCATATTTAATTACTTCCTTTTTTAGGTTTTTAATTTGTAGATATCCCAGTATGAGGATATAAAGCATTTATCTAACCTTTCTTTAACTTTTATCTTCATCTAAAGAAAGAGGTTATAACAAAATGCATCCCAGGGACATAATGGGTTCTGGAAAGGTCTTACAAAACTGAAGCAAAATTTGCTATTTCTTCAGATATCTAACTTATTTAAACATATTGATTTGACATGACTGTTGAGTTCTTAGTAGATATTAATACAGTTTCAATGAAGTATACTTTGTAGGTATTCAGCAGATGTCACATATATTTAAATTCTTCTAAGTCTATATATCTTCCTGACCATTTGATTTAAAGAACAATTGTAGAGCTAACTTGAAGACTCAGGAAGTCAATTTCCTTGCCTTTAATCACACTTCCTGTTGTTTTTATTTCTCCTTTTAATAATCTGAAGCTCCTCGATTCACAGAAATGTGAGCCACCCAGCAACATTTTAGAAAGCATTCTATGTGCTTCTCAGTCATGTGATTATGAAAGACAGCATTTCCTTTCACCATTTTGCCTAGAGACTCAATCCAAACCCACCCACTTTTAACCAAAAAAGGAAGAAAGCATGTAGCTGAGCACCTCCTTTAAACGTCCCTTGACTCATCCCTGCCACCAACTGGCATTTGAGTTCTGCATTAGTCAACAGTTAACCAGCTTGAAAGAAAAGGAAAAGCATAAAGGCTTACAGTCTCCTGACACTCCTTTCATTTTTAGGGCGCTAAGTACAATTGACTAGCTACTCTACAGCTCCCAAGAAACCCCGGGGCTTGAAATGCTTGTCAGTGCCAAGACACTTCTGTTGGCACACCTCTTGTCACCTATCCAGCTCAGGAATTCCTCAGTCACCAGAAGACACACATTTTTCTTCCTAATATTTTGTCTTTCCTTTATTCCAACCAAGATCATGCATAGTCTCAGAATATTTTGAATTTCGTCTACTAGGATGAAAAAAAAAAAAAAAGCCCAAGTCAATTGGCTTTACCTGCAGTCCTAAGCAATCAGAGATTTGTTTCTGAATAGCTCTGGGGATTTCACCATATGACTCCCATTAATGAAATTGCTGGGCTAATCTCTCTGTGTGACATTACAAACACCAGCTTCCTGTCCAACTTCAGCTGAAGTTTTTTTTTTTTTTCCTGTATTTCTTTTGCTATTGCAACCAGAACCATAAACCTGAAAAGGATTTCCAAGATCAGCCAGTTCAGTCTACCATTTTACAGATGAAAAAAAAAATGGCTGTCTAGTGGCCACTACTGGCTGTTAAGTGGACATATAATTGTGCGATTTGTTCTACAGATGGCAAGGCAGTTGTGGAATGTAGGAAACATGTTTCTAGGCACAATTTATTCTAAGTTATGGTGTAAATAAGGAAATGTGGAGAAAGTTACCAGGTATCCAACACCAAGGTTGAAGAAGATTGATTTTGCTTTTAGTCTAATTAATGGTTGTATCAATATTTGAAAGGTTCTTATTTACAAGATTATATTATAGAGGTAATGTTAAGGTTCAGTCAACTATGGGGACCTATTATTATTAACTGATAGGGTTCATATAGTAGGATAGGAGCCGGTTGTAGATCGCTCCTGAGAGACACAGCCAGAATCCAGCAAATACAGAGGCGAATACCAGCAGCAAACCACTGAACTGAGAACGGGACCCCCGTTGAAGGAATCAGAGAAAGAACTCGAAGAGCTTGAAGGAGCTCGAGACCCCTTATGAACAACAATGCCAAGCAACCAGAGCTTCCAGGGACTAAGCCACTACCTAAAGACTATACATGGACTGACCCTGGACTCTGGACTCTGACCTCATAGGTAGCAATGAATATTCTAGTAAGATCACCAGTGGAAGGGAAGCCCTTGGTCCTGCTAAGACTGAACCCCCAGTGAACGTGATTGTTGGGGGGAGGGCGGCAATGGGGGGAGGATGGGGAGGGGAACACCCATAAAGAAGGGGACGGAGGGATTAGGGGATGATTGCCCGAAACCGGAAAGGAATAACACTCAAATGTAAATAAGAAATACTCAAGTTAATAAAAAAAAAAAAAGGATAATCTCTCAAGTGTGAGCTTTACCATGTTTACCTAAATTTCAAGTCTATAAACAGTTGTCGCATCATAAAATTATATGCTAAAGCGTTGGAGAGATAGCTCGGCCTTTAAGAGCACTTGCTGCTGTCGCAGAGGACTCAAGGTTGGTTCCTGGTGTTCACAATGGGTAGCTCACAACTGCCTGTAACTCTAACTCCAGAGATCTGATGCCCTTTTCTGGCCTGCTTGGGCACCACCATACACATAGCACAAAGATAAACTCAATCACAGTTAGCTTTGGCTCAACAGGAATTCTTGGATATTTAAAACGAAGTTAATTCTGAATAGCTCTGAAGAGGGTTGTGGACAAGCCACAAGAGGCTTCAAACCTTATCTGTCTTTTCCCCAAATCATTTTCTTTCTCAGGATTGTCACAGTTTTAAACAACTTGCTGTAACAATTCTTTGATCTTCTTCCTTCATAGATTCAGCCAGTTTATTTAGAGCAAATAAGACATCTGCTTTTATTTATTTCTGTTTTCTTTTTATCATTTAGTTTTCAGTATGGGAAGATATATATATTTTTGTGGATTTTAGTGATATTGTTCCATAATTTAATGCGTTACTTAATATGTTAACATATTACTAGAACCACTTGAATATACACTGTGCTTTACAACCTGTGACTTCACCATCATGCATCCCATCAGGTTCATCCAAAGCCTTTGGTGTTTACTGTGTGACTGAAGATCCTTTAGGCCTACATTTGTGGTGACTCCGGTGACCTAGTGATCAAAGTCTTAGAGACGCGTACACCATTTCAATTCTTTCAATTCCTTTTTTCTTTAGCTTCCATTCCACTGAGGTGGAAGGCTGTAGAAACCAAAGCTTCTATATCTTGTTTCTCCTCAGGAAGGGGCAAGTGTGGGACTGGCTAGAGGAAAACCCATCAGTAACCACATTCCATGTCCAAACCTAATGTATGTATGTATTTCCATTTTGTCCCTTCGAATTCCATCAAATGGTTCTGAGAGTTGAATGGCCACTTATCGTCCATGACGATCACAGCACCCTTAGCAGGTGGGAAAGGCTTGTCTTGCTCTCTTCAGATCTTGACTCTCTCACGTGAGTTTTAATTCACATGTTTGCTTCTCTATCATGGTGGAAGGATGATTCAGAAATTGCAGTATAACCACTCTAGTTGCATTTACTTGACCCTTCCTTGGAAAAAGCTTTTACTGACATCTGTATTATGAAGCCAGAGTCTGCAATTAGAAACAAGTTTATTAATTTAATTTTGCAAAAAAGGAAACAGAACTACTCCAAACTGGTTAAACAAAGAGAGGAACATACAGAGAGCCCTTCGCCTCTAGTTCTTGACATTGACATTAGCTTACCTCCTTTAGCCCTTACTCCTTTGGAAAATATGCTAGAAGAATTGCGAACAATAGACCTTAGTTGCAAAGAGTCCCTTAGGATTTGAAAAGAAATGAGAGCGTAGATTGATTGAGCCTGGACAATGCATCCATCTTATATATTTTACTTCTGCTCTGCCTCGTTCCTCATGCAGACTCTTAATTTAGCAACGACACCTGAGCTGTTGCAAGCATTGTATGGAGATTAGTGAGCTCATGACAACGAACCCAACAAACAAAAACAAACTTAGAGGCTCAAGTTGTGAGGCAGAGCTCATGTACAGCCAGCAATTTGAACTATCCTCCCTAGGTATGTGCGAGTTTTCCACTGAGGTCCCATGCAAAAGCTGGAATCTTTTACTGATACGGCTACACAGGCTTCTGGCAATTGCTTTTGAAGAGACACAGAGGTCTGTAGATAAAAGCATTCCTGGAATATTGCCAACAGGTGACTCTTCTCTTCAGGAGCATGGATAGAAGGGTATGGTCAATAGCTTATAATTTTCAAATGCCATAGTTTTTATTTAGGAAGAAATCGTTATTTTAAAGCGCATAGTTTCAATGGTGCATACTTGATTTATGGCATAAGAATTGATTTTTTTCCCCTCTTTATGCTGTGTTAACATCCTCTCCTAATAGTTTTCCCCTTGAACTAAGATTGAAATGGTTTTTTATATAATACTGAATATGTCATTACCAACTGGGTGTGGGGGGAGGGGGTATTTACATGATTTTTGAAATAAGTACAGAATTGAGATAATAATGTGAATAGCTTAAGGCCATAGTCACCAGAAATATGGAAACCTGAAATGGGTCATTTCATGGACTCGAGGTAAAACTCTGTCCATCTAGACTTGGCAGGCAGAGTTATAGTGCTGGCTTGCCTGATATGGAGAATCTTTGCTTCCCTTTGCATTTTAGCCTTGTCAAAATGACATGGGTGTGTGAGCCTGGTTAGATTTAACGAGATCTGAACCTGAACGCATATTTCAAATGCAAATCATGTCTCCATTGTTTTAACCATAAAAGGCAGGAGCGTGAATTCTGAGGTGTATTTCACACAAGATGACGTGGATAATAACATTACTTCCTTTGTGAACCTCTTCCCACAGACCTTACCACTTCCTTACCTGTCTTGAGGTCTGTTGTGACATGTTCATAAACATTTATGTGAATAAACTTATAATTAAAAGGTATATCCCAGTCTTTCAGCAAGTAAATATATTGACTATTATTCACCCTTTACAAGAAATTCCTTAAAGATCTAAAGAGTGACAGTCTCATCAAGCTTCTGTGACCTACCTTGATACATGACTATATTTGGAAGCCTAGTCTTCCTTTCAGCTTTACATATAGGGACTCAAAATGAGACTCAAATAAAGGTACATCGGAAGAAGGTCTCCATTAAATGATTTTCAAATTAGAAAATTACATACTTAAACATCACGTGCATACATAAAAAGATGAGATATACATGTGTCTGCATGTTTGTATGGGGCTGTGCAGTCTCTGCGATACATAAATATGCATAAGTTTCTCATACAACATAATTAGAGAAAATTACATATCTAGCCAATTAGTCTTCAGAACATCTTTCCCCCTCCTTGCCCTCAGTGGCCCTGATAAGGCCGCTTTCGCTTTCTGCGGTTGGGTTCACCCACATGCCTCCTCTGGTTTCTCCCCTGATACTTCAAACATCACACTGTTCCTGCAGGGCAACCTGCTTCCTCCTGCTCCCTTGTCCCATTCATTTCCTCAACTGCTTCCAAGTCTCAGATACTGGGCAAGACTCCAGCTGTTTGTGGGTGGACAAAACAATTACCTAGAGATGCTAACAGAAACAAAGATGATTTTCTGTCTGATGTCATGGATAGCCCTAGACCACTGCTGGTCCTCTCCATCTGTTTGTCCTTCAGCCATACACAGAGAATAAGTCATCGCTCTAAGCAGAATTCAATTGCCAACACGTCTTTCTGTGCCAGCCCCATTGGCTTACCGAAAGCCCAGTGTCAGCATGGAAAGGAAAGGCTGGCAGGATTTGGAGAGACACAAGCTCTGGCTAAGCTCTGCTTTGTTTAGGGTAACAGGTAAGGAATCCAAGCCTGAGCTCTATGGAGAGCCCTGGGAGTCCCCGTCTTCCAGTTTAGCACACCACTCCCAGGCAAGTCTGGGCGGTGTATAGTCTGCCTCCTCTCTCTGAATAGTTGTTTCCTTCAGCATTGGCAGAGTAGATCTGTAGCAGTCAGTCAACTCCACCAGGGCTCACAGGAGTCGTGGTGCGATATTCTCACAGACTTTTCTCAGTGCCCCCGACCCCCTCTTCTGTACTCCCGGGACAGCATTTTTTTAGCATTTCTCATCATTGCTTTTCCTAAGAGCATGCACAGACATTATCCCCCAATACATTTGTGAGTTAATAAAATTTACCACAGGATGATTTGATTCCATCATTGCACTTAGTACATATCTCTATCCTTATGTATCATTCGGTTATGTAATGTGTGTGTGTGTGTGTGTGTGTGTGTGTGTGTGGTGTTATCCTGCATGTAACACTTGTTAGATGTTTTTACTCCCTAAGAATCAGTCTCGAGGGGGTTGGGGATTTAGCTCAGTGGTAGAGCGCTTTGCCAGCAAAACGAAGGCCCTGGGTTCTGTCCCCAGCTCGAAAAAAAAAAGAAAAAAAAAAAAAAAAAAAAAAAAAAATCAGTCTCAAGGCAAAGGCATACCCATTAATATTCAGGCCCTATGGATTTTCTTTTTCTCCGAGGCAAGGTTGACACTAAATTTGGCATATCCAAGGTCCTTCTATAAGCTCAAGGTGGTCTGTCTTGAGTAAGTACATATGTCACTTCTCCAATCTTTTCAGCTATACTTTATTTCTTTGTGTATCCTCAGAACATAGGGTTGCCTGGGGAGGGGGGTGTAGGGCTGCAAAGAAGATGGGGAACTGTAAATGGAATAGAACATTCCTGCTGAGTTCACTGTACTACTGAGAACATTTCCTTTATCTCTGGCTGTTTTTTTTTTTTTTTTTTTTTTTGCCCAGTTCTTTATCTAAACACCATGGGGTAGAGAACAATTGCACAATACATGTATTGTTTAGGAAATGTCCCCAAAGTAAACAAGGATTGATACTCCAAGGACCTTCCCTTGATGCCTAATACAAGAGCTGTCTGGGGGTGTTGGAAAGGGTGAGGCACTGAATTGATATTCTCAGCATGGGAATATGCTACACACTATATTTTAGAAACAGAGCCATGCTCTCTCTTGTTCTTGATCTTGATCTCTATAAGATTTGAGGTGTCAGCAGGGATGGGGTACCCTTTAGCAAGACCAATTACTACATGAATAAGTCCATTTAATGCCTTCGAACTTTCTGCAGATTGAAATGTATTCATACTAAACAAGCATGTCAGGTCCTCCAGGGAGCCTCCTTTCTCTTTTCGTAGTTTCTGACTTGCTATCCATTGCTCCTGTGCTAACTCTAAAACCACGGCCTCACCCTCCATCCCACCTGCTGACCTGGGTTCCACACTTAGGCAAGCTTCCCGTCTATTACTGTCTGCTTGAATCCTGCCCTTCTTGACACCTTCCAGGTTAGCAGCTATAAAGTAACGTCTGGCATTTCCCAGCAGCTTTTAGTTCCTCTTTGTTTTGTAACCTTTACTTCATTCTCTTGGAAAGTCATAGGAGAGGGAACTAGGTTATAAGGAAAGGGAGAGTCCAGTGTTTAGCTTCTTTATGTTACAGCCAACCAGGCTCTAAGTGCACTGAACTTTAAACCTCTTAGTGCCTTGCTCATCCAGAGGATACCGAAAGAGGGCTTAGTGTTTTGTTATTTTGTTTGTGTTTTTGCAGCTACAGTAAAGGGCTTGGCTGGGAACACCCATCTCCAACCCATCTTCCTTTGTTCTGTTAGTCTTTATTTCCTTTGAAGGGGAAGAAGTTGCTAGGGCCAATGAATTTTTACAATCTAGAGGGTATATCTGCTTGGATTTTAATATCGTTAACTTGCAAAGCTAAAGACAGCCCCTCTGCTGGAATCTGCTAGGCTGTTTTCAGATCATTGGCAGAACTGGACAACCAACTCAAAAATCCTTTCACTCCATCTTGCCATCTTGTATTTTTGTATTCTAATTTTTCTGACATCCTTTTTCTGTGGGGTCCCTGCTGGCCAGTCCTATCAGATTATTTAAACAATGTGGCTCTGAAGGCAGTCAGGTGACTGTACTCTGGTGAAAAGTTATTTTGTGTTTAGAATTGAGCAGCAAGGTGGAGAGAATTTAAAGTACATTTTTCCCCCTCCCCTTTTGGCAACCATGGGGACAGGAGAGCAACACACACCAGGCTGGTGGGAAGGAATAACCTTGGAAATTCTCCTACTGAGGAATGAGTAAAACAGTGTTGTGACATAGAATCCATAGGGCGTAGCTTTCTGTCCACCAAACCAGAAAATCCAGTCTCCGAGCTGACACCACTTCTGGGAAATAGCACATCTATAGGGGATTTTTTTTCTGAACTCATCGTGAAAGAGTGCATGTAACTTCGGAAGAAGCAAATGATATTTTCTTCCAGATATTGGGTGGGGGAGATAGTATTGATATTCCTGGATTGTGTAAACAATACTGTGAACCACACAATTTATATTTCTATTCAGAGGATGAGAAAATCGTCAAAGATTTTTTTTTTTTTTTTTTAACCAGTCAATATCTAGGCATAGATTCTGACTAAAACAAAGCTGTCCTGGATGTGAGTTTTAATCTTCAGCCTGAATCTCCTAAGGCAGATATGCAGATATGCAGATATGCAGTGCCCATTTATATGTTTTTAGTTCAAGAGATTTCTATGGTCCTTTCGAAAAAAATCTGTAGAATTTGTTACTTTCTATCACTCTAAAAAAAGAACAAGAATAAACTCGAAGGATCATCTAGAAAGTCTGAAAACTCCATGGATTTTATTCTTGAGTTGGAAGAGAGGGCTCTGAGGAGAGCATTTTGGTTTTCCCTTTGCTTGCATCACTCATGTGGACAGCTGCCGCAGTGTCACACATGTCCCTTAGCATTTGTTGGGTTTACTGAACCTCATCTCATGCTCCTGACAGCTCTGTTAGACAAACCCAACGCTTTAGATTTTAAGTATTTTTACGAGCAACTGATACTAAACGCCTTCATCAGTTACTCCGTTCTCATCACGCCTTCACTAGCTTTCTTTACCACAATTGAGAGACAGGTTATCAAGAGCGATGTTCACTGTCTACACTGGCAGAGCACCTCTACCTCCTTTCTCCCTGCTGTCCAACCGGTTCCATGGGTGTTGATCTCAGACTACTCCGCAGTGCCACAGGAAATCGAGTTTTCTCAGTCGGTCATGTTCACATTCTGTCTCCTGTCTGATAATTACTGCGTTAAAATTATTATTATATATTTACATTAACATTATGTGTGTGGTGTGTGGGTGTGTGTGTACATGTGGAGGTCAGAGGGCAATTTGTGGAGTGACTATCTCCTGCCATCTTTCCTGGGGTTTCGCGGATAGGACTCAGAGAAATCGTGTGGTGATGCGGCTTGCTCTGTAAGTATCTTTTCCAGCCGACCCACCTCCGTGGCTTTCCATATGCCTTTTGATGCTGGCTTCAATCTTCTGTGCTAAGCAGTTTGTTTTTTTGACTTGTGCCAGTCTTGCTTCAGCCTGGATGACTTTTCTTTTCGTTATTCTTCGCCAGTTCTTGCTCTATATAGTGAGCACATTCGTGGGTATAGTCTGGCGCTACGGAGGTGTGGGAGCCTACATTTCCAGGCTCTCACTCATGTGTAGCCACCAGCTGACTGCACGCATTTATTTCTACTAATTTAGTCTGATTATCTTCCGTGTCACTCTTCATTGCCTCTTATTGCAACTGGCTGGACCCCCCCCATCCCCCAACCCCCACCCCCCCCGACCCCCGTCTCTGAACACTGACTAATGGTTCAGCTCACAAATGGGCTTAAATCCACCTCGCTTCAAATGACACTTCCTTTGTCAGTACCACATACACCAAACTGTAACCACATCCTCAGGACCTTTACCAGACAACCATCTTCACTGCTTTCCCTTGACACTCTGCCTCCTTGAGATGAAGGGCTGACTCATCTCTGTGGGCTGCCCCCAGACTTCCCTTCCTATACAGCATGGGGCACGGGGCTGACAAGGAGCAAAGACAGAGTTTCTTCTTCGCCTGGCAAATTCTGATTTTGAAGCCACTACAAGCTCATAATAGAAAGTCTGTAGCTTATAAATTGGTTCTACTCCAGAAATCACTTCTGGGTTTGGCCGAAACAGAAACTCATCAAAAGCATCTGTGGAGATGGAGCCACCAAGACCCTTCACTGTGATCCTGTGCGTGTTGTAGAGGAACTGTGCTGAATTACCTAAAGGGAAAGGGGGACGGGGATGCTGGAGGTGGGAGCGAACAAGAGAATTTCCCTGGCGTCTGCTGTGGTCTTGTCAAAATTCTAAAATTGTGGTTCTTTAGGCTATTGTCTATGTTTCATTTTTATTTGCAATTGTCCCCCAAATCATTCTGAGTAATTCTTACTCACTCCCACTCTCTACCCTCTGGGTCATTTTGCTGTCTTTTACCTTCTGCAGTTAATGGCAGTTCTGCAGGGGTGGGTGAGTTCTGCAGGCGTGGGTGATGACAATGGCCACATGCAGAAGCTGACAGAGGCCCTGATTGTACTGTTACCTGCTTGGAGTTGAATAACTAATAGCCTTTTAAATTCCTTTGTTATTTGGAATGTGAAGTCTTCCCACATGGCATAGTATACTAGTTACTGCCTTTCAGGGGTTTCCTCTTTACATCTATTTACACTCTATATATACCTCATCTTCAGAATAGGAAAATAAAATTCTTCACATGTCTATGTGATAAAGCAATGATTTTGTGTGAAGGTGAACGTTGGTCGAGGAGGGATGGAGAACTCTGTGCCTGACATCCTGATGGATGAGCCTGGTTTGAAGTTAGGAATGTAGAGAATGTGGGGGAAGGTTGCTGCTTCAATACCATTTTCATCTCTCTTTCAGTCTTTGCAGCTGAAATAAATAATCCCATGAAAATCTTGGGTGGAGAATGTCACCCTTAAACTAGTTTTCTTTATCCGCACACAAGTCTAGAAACTCGATTATGTCAATTCGGTAAGGTTTATGTTTCCTTGTTTTCTCCAGGGAGTTTCACGCTTTAGTCTTTGGTAATTACCATGCAGTTATGAGTGGGAAAAAGCCTCAGACACCAGAGGACATCGGAGGTTTCCTCGGTCCATAAGAAAGAATATTTTGGGGGTCAAGGACATGAGAAAAGGAATATATGAACTACAATGATACTAACTTCACAGTTCTCCTTTACAGCTAATATAAGCATATGCAAAATCGAATAACATATTCAATATGCTATATAGACAAGTTTATATGTAGAATTATATTTATATGTAGAATTATATGAATCAACAAATATGCGTGCTTTATTTCTACATGTCATACAAAATACATGCATGTACATATGGGCCAACAAAACATTTGTGCATAAATTAAAATAGGACTGTTTCTGAAATACAATGGTTATACTAACATCATGTTTGAATGTAAGTTAATCTGAAGGCCTGCCATGAGGTCTGTTTTCCAATCCTTCAAGTGGAACAGCTGAGCGAGCACATTCCCAGCACCCCTTAGTCCTTAGCCATGTGCCCCTTAATCCATGTGGAGTTGAATTAAAGAAGGGTCTTTTTTTCTCTTCTAATTGTGTCTTGTTGACACATTCTTTATTTGCTCAACTGGCAGCCTTCCACGGTTCCACACAGAAGGTTCTTTGCTGTAACTGTGCTCATCCCTGCTGTTACGGAGCATTTTTACCCATAGTCAACATTTGTGTGGATTCTCTACTCTGTGCAGGTACCATAATGAAGGAAGTGTTCCTGTTATCTTTACAGAGATCCTGTTGTAGAAAGGGTCATTGTCATGTAGGATGCAAACTTATAACTATGTGCTCAGCTTATTGGTTTAGAAGCTCACAGGAAAGGCTATAATATTTACATGCAGAAATATTAAAATATAAGATAATTATATTACACAATTGTATTATATAATTCT
Source organism: Rattus rattus (assembly GCF_011064425.1). Lineage (NCBI taxonomy): Eukaryota > Metazoa > Chordata > Mammalia > Rodentia > Muridae > Rattus > Rattus rattus. Next base: position 29,004,676 of record NC_046158.1, read on the forward strand.
AGCTGAATACATAGGCAGTAAATTGTGTTTCAAAAAGTTAACATAATGGGAAGACAAAGTACATCTAATAAATGAAAAATAGAGTTTTTGGCCTGCAAAGAAAAACGTAATAGTAAGCTGCATTTTTCTGACAGTGATGGGTGAGTTTCCAAATACACGCACCCTAAAGTTATTAAAATTAAATACTAAAACAATATGTCTTCATAAGTTCTTGTGTACTTTGACTTTATAACTAGCTGTGTTATTGATCAAATATGGTTTCCTTCTTCTGAGAAAAAAAACTAAAGGCCTTTAAAAAGCTTTCATAGCTCGCCGGTGACCATGTGCCTTGTGGAAAGCTACTTTCTGGTGAAGAAAAGGAATAAATCAGAAACACATGGATTACATTACCTCCAAGTAGACAGACCTTTAGAAAGGCCATAGGAGAAATTCCTGGCAGCATGCTTCCTTGAGTTAGAATATGTAGAAAGTATAAAAGGTGGGTACTAGAAAATTGTAATATGTAGACGCTGCAAGACCTTGAATAGATTTCCCCATTCAAAACTTAAACATCCCTTGGATGAGCGACTTGGGTATCAAGATTGTGGAACACATAAAGAACCAACTTCACAAAGAGCCAACCAACCACATATTATAAGTATCCCTGATTAAGGAACAGTTTCTAATACATGCCTTGGACAAGTGGTACAGGCTTGTGTAGAGTGTTGTATATGCATGTGAGCATAGACGTATGTGCACGGAAACCATTTACCAACAGGCTTTTTGGAATAAATTTATATTGTAATAATGTATTTGCCTATCATGTTCTATGATGTGGTTGCATTAATTCATTTACATATGCAATGGTATCCAACATAATATTTTTACCTAGTCAACCTAGATAATAGCCTTCCTAAAAGGGAAATATGGCCACCTGAGCCTTCAGCTGGAGTCAAGGGAGATGTGAATACTTTCTCTCTGCCACGAACACCTGTGGCACCTGTCAGGTATAAAGTTCTCACATCTCTACCCTACTTCATGGGATGTGTCAGGTGATTCTAAGCTTTCTAAGTTTTTTTTTTTTTTAAGTTTTTTTTCATCTTTATTAACTTGAGTATTTCTTATTTACATTTCAATTGTGATTCCCTTTCCTGGTTTCCGGCCAACATCCCCTAACCCTCCTCTCTCCCTTCTCTATGGGTGTTCCCTCCCCATCCTCCCCCATTGCTGCCCTCCCCCACAACAATCACGTTCACTGGGGTTCAGTCTTGGCAGGACCAAGGGCTTCCCCTTCCACTGGTGCTCTTACTAGGATATTCATTGCTACCTATGAGGTCAGAGTCCAGGGTCAGTCCATGTATAGTCTTTGGGTAGTGGCTTAGTCCCTGGAAGCTCTGGTTGCTTGGCATTGTTGTTCATATGGGGTCTTGAGCCCCTTCAAGTTCTTCCAGTCCTTTCTCTGATTCCTTCAATGGGGGTCCTGTTCTCAGTTCAGTGGTTTGCTGCTGGCATTCGCCTCTGTATTTGCTGTATTCTGGCTGTGTCTCTCAGGAGAGATCTACATCCGCTCCTGTCAGCCTGCACTTCTTTGCTTCATCCATCTTATCTAGTTTGGTGGCTGTATATGTATGGGCCACATGTGGGGCAGGCTCCGGATGGGTGTTCCTTCTGCCTCTGTTCTAAACTTTGCCTCCCTATTCCCTCCCAAGGGTATTCTTGTTCCCTTTAAAGAAGGAGTGAAGTATTTTGATCATCCTTCTTGAGTTTCATGTGTTCCGTGCATCTAGGGTAATTCAAGCATTTGGGCTAGTAGCCACTTATCAATGAGTGCATATCATGTGTGTTTTTCTGTGATTGGGTTACCTCACTCAGGATGATATTTTCCAGTTCCATCCATTTGCCTATAAATTTCATAAAGTCATTGTTTTTGATAGCTGAGTAATATTCCATTGTGTAGATGTACCATATTTTCTGTATCCATTCCTCTGTTGAAGGGCATCTGGGTTCTTTCCGGCTTCTGGCTATTATAAATAAGGCTGTGATGAACATAGTGGAGCATGTGTCTTTGTTATACATTGGGGCACCTTTTGGGTATATGCCCAAGAGAGGTATAGCTGGGTCCTCGAGCAGTGAGTACACCCTTTTCACACAAAGGCTCCTCAGGGACAAGTGACTCTATATAGGACTTAGAATTTTCACAGAGGCTCACTGCATCATTCTCTAGAATAAGCCTCTCTGTGAAGAGTCTTCATTGATTGAATATCTTTCCTCCTGAAAATTTGTTTCTAACAATGTTTTATAATTTATAATGTAGTTTGGCTCTTTTTTTTCTGATGAAAAATTATAATTAGACCTGTTTGTTTGTTTGCTTCGAATTTGGTTTTCAGAAAGGTCCAGTTACTGCAAGCGTATTTGAATAGAAAACAGGAAGGGGTAAATTAATTTCCCAACTGAATGTTTTGTTCTTTTTAATTGCAGATATAACTCCAGCACAGAAGACAAGTCCTTAAAGCATGAACAAATTCCATCCAGGAACGTAATAGGAAGACCCTTGTGCTTGACTGTAGCCATATCTACAAATGATTACCAAGGCACCTGGAATTGCTCTACGGCATGTGGGTTTCTGTAAGCAAATTCCTAGGCACCAAGCCCCGTCACCAGTGCTACACTGCATCCTGGTTTAATATACTGACAACAATCTAGTTAAATGTGAAAAAAATGCATGTGAGATTTCATACTGTATAATTGGGTGGTCTCCGAGCATCTGGTGAGGCTGTCCCTAAAAAGAAATGATTCAAAGATTAGTGATATTTACTGCTTTTGTTTTGTCCTGTTGTAATTAATCTACATGGCACCATTAGTGCTTAAGAGTAAATTATGGTGATTTTAAAAGCTATTTCATCACCGTGGCCAGTAGAGCACTCCTGGGAGCAAAAGCCAGTTATGAGATCATAGGAAAAACCTGCTTCCTCACTGATGTTCCTAGATGTCCCATGGGTCCCAGCATTCTGTATTTCTGTACTAGGCTGGTTGCTAGCAGATGCATTGCTATCCCCAACCCAGATGCTTGGCACCTATTCATACCATGAGGCTTATTCTGCTTTGTCACACACCCACACACACACACACACACACACACACACACACACCCACCACAGTAAACCATCTGTCTACACTGGCCTTGCTCTCAATGCCCTGGAACAGCATGTCAAGTGATCAGTATTAATAGGGCAAAATCTACTTTGAGCCTGCAAGCTAAATGCTAACTTAGGACATGATTCTTGCTTACTGGAGCTTCTTCCTCCCGATCAATGGTAGCAAAACTCAGCACATCTGGACATAGTCATGAAACATCAATAAAACAGAGCATTGCCAACTTTGGTATAATCAAGATGCAGCACTATTTTAATTTCTTCTGCTTCTGTGTATATGCGCAAGCGCGTGCGCGCACAAACACACACACACACACACACACACACGCGCGCGCGCGCGCGCGCGCGCACGCATGCATGCACACATTTCACCTTTTCCTATATATGGAAGAAGGTAAAAGAAGAAAGGAAGGAGGAAGAGGAGGAGAATAAAAGTAGTTATTATTAAATAGAAAAGATATTTATATGCACATGCTTACAGGGATCTTCAGTTTTATTGTGTGACTTTTTTTTTCTTGGAGAGGAAAGATCTGATTTTAAAGGTCAGTGCATTTACAAATGCTTTTAGGATGTGATCTGTAGCAGACCAAATGGTTAACAAGATAGTCAAGTGGGCAACAGGACAGACTCCCCTGTGTAACTACAGCAGAATATTGTCCAGAATTGAACAATAGAGGTGAGCTCCAGAAAAATGGGGCAAGAAAGAATGAGATCTAATTTTGGAGTTTAATGATCTTAACACAAGTACATATCAGTAATTGTTAGTCTTAATTTTTAAGTCACCAGAATCTAGAAATACCTAGAAGATGGACTTTCAGTATGCTTATAGGAGATTTTCTTGTTTCAGTTAAGGCAAAAAGACTTGCCCACCATGGGTGGCATCATTCCATAGACAGAAGATTCTGGACTACAGTAAATGGGGTAAATGAACCAAGCACAAATTTGTTGCTCTCTGCTGCCTTACAGTGAATGCCATAGAAGCATCTTGGTTAGGCTCCTGCCACTGGGATTTTACCGTGATCACTGTACCTTGAACTATGACCAAGAATAAACTCCTTCTCCCTGAAGTTGCTTTTGTCACAATATTTTATGCAACAACAGAAAAAGAAAATAATACAGCACCCAGAATGAATTTTTAAGTTTACTCATGACCAACTTCAGGGAGCCAGCAGGTAATCCTGCAGCACTCTGTTAACAATATCTTCCTAAGAGTTTGGCTGTGGAATTCTCTATTGGTGACAGTGTCTCATGGGTAGTAGGGCACATTCAGCTCTTGTTCTTTCTCTTTATTCCTGAAGGCCTACTCAGAGTGATACAGTGAAAACACAGACAAAATAAAACAACTATAACCACCACCACCACCACCACCACCACCACCACCACAATCAAAGGCAGATTGTGGATATAGCTCAGTTAGCACAATGCTTGATTTCCATGCACGAAATCCCAGCTTTAATTTGCAGTACTCCATAGATCAAGCATGGTAGTATATCTCCGTAATGCCAACATAATGGAGGTGGAGGCAGGAAAATTAGAAATTCAAGGTAATGATTGCCTATATAAGCAAGTTGAGGCCAACCTGGACTATTTAAGACTGTCTCGACAAAAGAAATATACAAAATAGTCAAAAATATCTAAACATATCTTTCTACCTTCTTTGAATTTCTGTGGCACTGAATTTTAAATACAAAATAAAGTTTTAAAAGGCAGGTCCATCAAAATAAGAATTGTACATATTAATAATATGGAATATAATGTTTTGATATATGCATATGTTGCATAAAGTTTAAATCCTCAGAAGGTTATCATTCCTGTGTGATGAAGGCCAAAAGAGTTATTCTTCCTAGATTTTTGAAATATGTAGTTTATTGCTGTTATCTGTAGTGACCCTTCTGGACAAGAGCACACCACAGCTTTTGATGCCTATCAAACTATCACGAAGTACCAGCTGACCACCCTGGCCTCATCTTCCCTTCACCCCTGTTAGTGGTAACGCACCCTGAAACCCATTTGTGTTTTGTATAGATTGACTTGATTTCAAAAAAAAAATATTTGTACATCCTTCAACTGGGAAGTCAAAGTTCCTTGATTGGCTACAAGGCCACACGCCCACCATCTTATGTCCTTTTCTTAGCAATGGAAATCTCCATCTTCTCCATTAGAGTCTGATCACAATGAACTTGTTTGTGATGGTTCTAAGTTATCAAGAATATCGTGAATTGTCAAGTGCAGAAGGCAGTCTCCAGAAGGCTGACCACATCTGTCAACCTGTGTTTAAGTAAAATGAATAGCCAGAGGTCTCCCGATCTTTGGCAGGGAGGCCATCCAGACTAGCTCAGAAGCACCATTCAAAGCATGTAGTCAGTGACTATTAGGGGGAAATGCACCCTGTAGATGGACTTTTTTGATTTGAGTGTCGGCCATATTTACATCTATCTACTGTGTGGACTCCTCCCAGAGGTAGAATTGGGACCTTTCCTTGACTGTGGGTGGTCAGACCCTCAGAGAACTAAGAGCCACGAATGCTCACATCAGTTCTCCATACCTCAGGGTAGTTTTTTAACTTCATGGTAAATTTTGTCTTTCTCACCTACATGATTTCTTGCTGCTGTCTTTCTTCCGAAGTTAACTAGAGCCATGCGTGCATTTTGTCACCTCACTCATGGAACCCCTCAGGAAAAAAGCTACATTTTGATGTAGTATGACATCATACAAAATGAAGCAAAGCAGACTTTCCTAGCATAGCACACATGACAACAAACCCTATGATATGGCTGGTGTCCAACCTGCATTCTGTTTCAAACATTTAGTGGGAGAAGAAAAGGCATTATAATATAATGAAAAAAATGTTCGCATGAAATATCAATTACTGAAGCTGCAATATTTTGTTCTGTGCTCTTTCCTGTTGGGATTTTCAATACCCCTTTAACAATTATTGTTGTTGTTGTTCATTTTAAATACCGGAGAGAAGATGGCCAAATGCTCTAGTCGTCAATCACATTACTCAAGCAAGGTCCTGTGATGAGCAGAGACAGAAATCCCAGTATAAACAAAAACAAGTCCTCAACCCTTAAAACCACAAATTTTATTAATTTCACATGCTAAAACCTTGCAAAAGAAAAAAAAAAGTGCACTGGTATCACAGTGAACAACTGTACTTGAAAGGCTCGACATTCTTTCCATCTGAGCCACATGTGGAGTGTAAACATTTCTGTTCCATTCACCCTGGGGGAAATCTTGAGACCTGAAATTTCCAAGCAGGAGGAAATGCTGAGTCTTTTTGGTCCTTTATAGAACAGTGGCCTTGGCACTTTGTACACCAACTGTTCAAAGGCCAGTACTGAGAGTCCTTCTGCTCTGGCTTTAGGGAGTGAACCTTTCTTTCAGAACTCCCTTCTATATTTTGTGTACATGTGACAAACTATTTTCCAGAGAAAGAAAAGGACAAGCTTAAATTGCTCATTACGGCATTGGCTAAGCATAGGAATTACCGAACCCTAATTCCCTTTCTGGGGACGGTCCATTCTGTGTTCATCCAGGAAAATCCCCACCCCGTTTAAGTTGCAGCCCCACCTGGCAGCCAGCACTGTCTTTCAGGTTTCTCTTAAGATTCCCTGGAAACAGAACTATTGGTAGATATTTCTCAGTCCACTCAGAAAGAGAAAGATAATTTCTACTATTCTGACATCCTCTGACACCTACTTTGCTGAATGAAAAGTGGCTAATATGAAAAGAAATATTTCAATGCTTGGACTTATTTTTCCCATGCCCCCAAGATGTGCATTATATCTGAGATATTATAGCCCAGAATAGCTGTTCAGTCTTTCAAACCACATCCTCCTCGGGAAAATAGTTCCAGTTCAAGGCTTATCTTTAAAGGGAATGAATCACTTTCATGTTTCTTCTAAGTCACATCATCATTTCAAGGGAAATGCTTATGTATGTGAAGGGAGGAGGGCCAAAAGGGAAGAAACCCTGTTATTTGAGTCTGAAATGCCCCCAACAGATTCATGTCTTTCAAACTCTTGGTCACTGGATGGTGTCTGGAACCCCGAGTACATATATGTTATCTCTCTGGTAGAGGTGAATCATGAAAGGCAAGGCTCAAAAATTTCCTTAGCTTCTGGCTCTGGACTGAGTTCTGTACTTGCAGATCTGCCAAGAGCCTGCTTTGGACTCCTGGCACCATGACTTCTTTAAGTTGGTGGATGGAATCCATGAGCCAACTCCTTCTTGTTTCTGTCCAGCATGTTGTCACACCAGGCTATTTGGAAGGGTGAGTCTGATTGCTGCTGTGATGCTCCTGATTGTGCACTTGCAGGCCTTTGGAACTAATTTTCAAGAGGACTAGGGAAGAGTTTGGTGCCATAGTCTGAAGCAGTAAGTCTTAGAATTCTGTAAAGGCTTAATGGGTCATTATGCTAGGAGTCAAGAAAAATCATATTATGGATAGACATGCGGAGAGTGAAACTCATGAGGCTCATGAGTTCAAGAGGGGACAAGGACTTTACCAGGCAGGAGGTCATTCACATTCATTTCCAGAAAGAATTTGGAATATCCCACAAACTTAAGTGAGACCAACTTCAAAGGAAGGGATTTGTGTGTGTGTGTGTGTGTGTGTGTGTGTGTGTGTGTGTGTAGGAAATTTAAAGGAAGCATAGTTCCCTGGCTATGCCACGGTCATTACTTGCTGCCTTTACACAGATTTCTAGTGAGAATGGGAAGTAAAAACGAATCAGAAAGAGTTGAAAGATATGGGTGGATGGAATTAAAGCTGCAGACAAGGAAATCACAAAGTGACTACATTTGTGGAAGAGTTCATCAACATTAAAGAGAGATCATGCACTCTGTGCTAAGACAAAAGGAAAAAGTCTTGAAGGCAAGACCTCACTCATCCTAGACAAGTACACTTGGAAGACCCTCACTTGAAAAGACAGTGCTGATGAAGAGGCATCCAGCAGGAATAGTAGTATCTGTTCTTTTTCTAATTCAGCCAAACAAGCTCTTCCTCACCTGGTGGGGGGAGGAAGGGGAGAGGACTACATCTTAAACTGGCAGTAATGGTCTATTGATCAGCAACGAATACAGGCATCTGTAGGGATAATCTCTTGTGCACTGTGCAAAGACATCATCTGTCAATAAAAATCTGATGGTCAATAAGCTGAGGCAGGATTAGAAGGTGGGACATCTGACACAGAGAGAGGAACTATGGGAAATAGTCAGGCTAATGAGATTCCTGGCCCAGACTTGGAAGAAGTCAGATGTAAGTTATGGGAACAGGTCTAGTTTATGGCCTAGGCATTTTGTAATAAATAATAAGCCTCCAAGCTGTTATTCTGGAACCATGAGCATGGATAGAGAAGCTTACACTTACAGGCATCTATCACAGCAACGAGAAAAGTAACTACCATATTCTGATACTTTAACGAAAGTCTGATGGGGACACTGAGAAAATAAAAAAATCATTATGGTTTGAGGCAGATAATTGCGTTTTCCAACTTACTCCACACAAGTGAGTAATTTTCTTACTGTGTTTTTCATTTGCACAAACTAGATGAATAAGAAATTAAGCCTCTCAGTTAAGTACAGTGAGGGAATTTCTAACCCTATCTTAATTTTATCCAAAGCCACTAAAGAGAAAGTAAGATTGTACTATCAGGGTGGGGCTGCAGCCAGATTTTACCTGCTGTGAAGATGCTATGGTTAAATACTAGGACCATTTCACGCCATCATCAAACTATAGGTAGCCTAGAGATGATCATAACCAGATCATTTAACCAAAAATCTTGGCAAATTTTATGCATCAACTTTTCTCCCTGTTTTGTTTCCCCCCCTCAGAGCCATTTACCAGCACAACAAGGAATAAGGCCATGAGGAGGCAAATGGGACCCATCAGCATGCATTAGAAGCAAAGAAGCAGATATTCAAGTGTAACTGGCTTAGCTGATTAAGGCAAACAAGGGAAACATCCAAAGGAGAAGTCTTCCCATAACCAAGTACTATAGGGAGAAAGGTTGTTCTGTATGGAAAGCCAGAAAAGATTGATGAATTTCAAGTCAGTTGTCTGGAAAAGCAGAAAGAATAGAAACAAGAAAGTTGAAAATCTATGAAAAGAGAAATTGGGTCCTTAGAGAAGCTTGTTAAGTACCATACTAAGCTGGTGACCACTCCTGAAGATGAAGCTTAAAGGAGACAGAAGAGTTAGAACAGTCTACCAAGCGTGTTCACCAGAGATACTAAGGTGCAGAGATAGCCGGTACTGAGAACAGGAAAGTAGGTGAAGTCTATTCTAAATGGAGATACTCAAGATCTTGCCTCTCACAAAAACTCTTAGAATACTGGCAACTAACCTTATAAACTATAGCTGTTGAGACTAGAGGAATAAAGTCTGCAGATATTAGCATACAGGGATGAAAATGGCTAGAGATGCTAACCATTGGAGATCTCTTTACCATGGATGCCCATCCCAGCAGATAACAGTGGTAAAACACATTAGCTTTTTAACATTCAATCATTGGAAAAACCAAAGATCCTGACTCTGGTGAGAGTTTGAATTTCTTTAGAAGGCACAAAAATATCATGGGACTATGTTTTTGTTTTAATACCAGGTGTGGGAATATGGGGTTGCTTCTCAGCAAGTGACTATGATTTGCTTCATGCTGGAGTAGAATTTTTCCAGCTGTCGAGAGTTTCTGTAATTATGTAAAGTTTGGAATTCTGGGAACTTTTCAGAGAGCATACAAAGTCTAGGGCCCTGAGAGGCAGAGTTGGCTGTTGGCTGTTGGTAGGAGGCTGTTGTTTGTTACTAGACTGTTGGTAGGAGGTTGTAGTTTGTTAAGTATTCATGCACAAAGAATAAATAAGGAAAAGAAATTAGATATCCTGATAGTGAAGATTAAACTTACACCAAGGAACTCAATGCCCCTAGTAAACAGGAAGTAGTCTGATATTGTTGTCCCTTTTCCTACTCCTGACTTTATTCAAAGATCTCTTTATCTCCCCTCTCTCTTATATCCTTTTCTCTCCTACCTAGGGTTAGGGGGTTGAAAGAGTGGAAGAATGGGGAAGAAGGGTGCAAAAAAGAAGAACCCATAAAATAGCCAAAAGTCCGATTACACTAACTAACCACTTCCTCTTAAGAACTCAACACTTAACATTCAATTTTCAATCAGTAATCATTAAATATCATGGAGAAACCATAAAAGAAATTATCAATGAAAAAGAACCTAGAAAAAAGAGCCAATGTAGAGTTAAGTAAATATTTAAGAATTAATATTATGAGCCAGGTATAATGGCGTATACTGCCTTTAATACAGCACTTAGAAAGTTCAAGGCCAGCTTGGTCTATGTAGTTAGTTTCAGGTCAGCTAAATCTACATGATGAGACCCTATCTTAAATAAACAAAAGGAACATCCTCATAGATACACAAAAAACATCACTGAACAAGAAAGACCATGCTGAGAAAAACATGATCTTTATAATGAAAATTATGTCAACCTAACTTTAAAAAGTAACAGAAAGCTTGACAAAGCTGAGAACAAATCTTACAAATCAGAGCAAAATAAAGAAGGAAAATTAGGAGTAAAAGTTAAGGAAGATAACTGTAATTTCAGAATAATGTCAGGTTTTTCCCAAAGAGAGAATAAAAGAAAATAGAATAGGAAAATTGTCAATAAGGAGTACATGAATGTTTTCCAGAATGGACATGAACAATTGTAATCATTTTGCTTCATCTAGAAGAAACAATGAGGATAAAGTAACTGTGTTCGCTTTTATGCTGGAGTGAGGGATAGGACCCTCGCAAATCAAACCAATATCCTTGAACCAAGAACAACAATTACTTTGATAAAAAAGATTAATTGGTCCAAAGGAGTGCGGACTCTACTCCAGACACCTGCACATCATGCTCAATGCTTGCTTTTTTGAAACTGACAGGAAATAGAATCAGGCTGGATGTCTGTCAATGGATGAATGGATAATAAAACTGGCACAGAGATTCAATGGAAAATTACTCAGCTACATAGAAATATGAAAATATACACTTTTTACATAAGTCAGTAGAACTGGAAATAGTATACTGAGTGAGGTCACCCAGGCTCCAAAGACAAATGCTACATGGTCTCTCTCACACGTGGGTCTTAGCTTCAGATCTTTGGTGTATTTAGCCTAGAGTGCATGTAGAATCCAGGAAACTGGGGGAGAGAGTATGGGCAAGGTGAAAGTCATGAAGGGGACTCGCTGGGGCCAAAAGGGTTCAAACGGGTCCTCAGGTGATGGAGGAGAGGGGACAGGGGAAGTCTTAACCAAAATGAAATAAACATGGAGAAGCTGCATGAGAACATAAAATGTTGTAATCCAAGTACAAAATATAGTAAGAAGGCATGGTAGGACACAAATGGTATTTAAAATCGAGGGATGGGAAATAGTGAAAAATGAAAGTTTAACACCGATGTGGAAGGGATGATAAAGGAGGAGTAGAGGAAGGTTAGCCAATGAAGGGTGCATGAAGAAGCCTTATGAGACCACATTAGTTTTTAAGCTAATTTTAGGAGTATATTTTATAAGAGAGTTTGAACAGAGGTACCCCACACTAGTGAACGATGCTGCTTCCACAGAACATGGGTTATTAAATGAAAATATTGGAGCCATATATAGATTCACCTCTGAAAGTGATTGGTCTGGAGGATCCGAGAGCCATGTAAAACAAATGGGGTTTGTTTTGCTTTTGATTAACCCACCATAACTAGATAGTAAGACCAATTGCTGAAGATACTATACACTTGGGCTGCAGGACACAGAAAAATCAACCTAAAATTCACCAGGAAGCCTGTCCCCCTGCTTGGTAGCTCTCATAGTGCTGGAAGGTGCTATGTAAGATGATGAAAGAGGAAAGAAATCAAGGTCTTATCGTGCCATGATACCTACCTATCAGATAACACGTGCATCTCCATGCAGTAGTGGCAAATCTGTTTTCAGAACAACCTACCATTCTAGGGGTTGAATGTGAGGCCTCTTTCACAGGAAAAAAATCCATGCCTAGTATTGTAAACATAGTCAAGGCCCACGACTAGGGAGAATCTACTGTTATTGTTTTTCTAAATGGACATGTTTTCCAACTATCTTCTAAATATTTGTGTTTATGTCCCCAGCTCTGGGCATAGAAGTTTCCCTGGTTAATGCATACATATCACTGTTTAAAGCACTGTGAGGACTCAGCTGCTGATGGGACATCTATTTTAACACAAACCCTGAGACCCAAGGACTGTCAGGGAAGAGGGGACAGAAAAAAAAATAAGAGTAAGTGCTGGAGATGAGAAATAATAGTGAGAAAGACTGCCTTCCGGACATGGCATGGATGTTGTACAAATGAACTCACTAGCTGTGTTTATTTGCATAAAATAGATTTGCATAAAATCAAGCCAGTTAAAAATTCTAGCAAGAAGTTGATTCAGACAGATACAGATACCCAGAGCCAAACAGTGCCTGGAGGAGCTTGGGGACTCTTATGGCAGAATAGGAAGAAGGGTTGCAGACCACGAAGGGGATAGGGATGTCACAGGAAGACCAACAGAGCCAACTAACCTGGGCCTTGGGGTTCTCAGAGTCTGAACCACCAACCAAAGAACATACATGGGCTGCGCCTAGGCCTCCCAATACATAAGAAGCAGATGTGCAGCTTGGTCTTCATGTGGGTTCCCAACAACCGGAATGGGGGCTACCCCAAAAGCTGTTGGCTGTGTGTGGGCTATGCTCTTCTAGCTGGGCTGCCTTGTCTGGCCTCAGTGGGAGAAGAAGTGTCTTCTCCTACTGAATTTTGCTGTGCCATGGTTGGGGAATACTCATGGAGGTCCCCACCTGCTCAGAGGAGAAGGAGAGAGGATTGTGGGAGGGGGTGACCAGGAGACAGCAATGAGCAGGATGTAAAGTGAATAAGTAAAAAAAAATTCCAGCATGGAGTAGGGAGGTTCAGATGTGAATTGTAGTAGGGGGGTGGGTGAGGAGACAGGCTGGGGACAGGATGGCAGAGGGAAAAGGGGAGCTAGAAGTGGGTTAACTGTTTACTACTCTAAAGGCAGTGGGACCTGAGAGAATGGAGCTGATAAATGAGGTGGACTAAAGTCTCATGCAATAGGTAACTTTATTCAGCATATTGAACAGTTTATCCTCTGAGGGTTAAGAGGAGTCACAGCGAGTAAAATGTACACTCACAAGGTCAAGCCGCACATGACTGACAAGCTGCATATTGCACGTGACAAAAACATGTTTTTCGGTAAAGGCATATAAACACATAACAACTGTCCATTGAAAGGAATATCTGAGGTAACATCACTCCTATCTGGTACACTCGGGAGGAGCACAAGATACATAGCAAGAACAATTCTGTGTCTATGAAGAGGCTGAGGTCACGAGACCCTTGTCTTCTTTTCTCAGTGTTCCTCACAAGTTCTGAGAATTATCCTCACACAATCCCGTTTTGAGACTATGCTCCAATAGCTAACCAACACTAAGGATATACAAAGACCCTTATGAAACCCCACTAGTTTGAAAACCAATTCAGAATAAGTTTTGTAAGGGAATTTGGACAGAGGCACTCCACATTACTGAACAATGTATACGTACCTGAAAAAAATTTAATTTAATTTTTTTAACATATTCATTTTACATCCCTCTCACTGCCCTCCTCCCAGTCACCCCCTCCCCCCCAAACACACACACTCCTTTCCCTCTCCCCCAACCCTGGCATATCAAGACTCTGAGAGGTTAGGCACTTCCCTTCTCATTGAGGCCAGACAAGGCAACCCAGACAGAAGACATACAGGCAACAGTTTTTGTAATAACCTCTGTTCAAGTTGTTCAAAACCCACGTGAAGATCAAGTTGCACATCTGCTACTTATGTATGGGGAGGCCTAGGTACAGCCTGTGTATGTTCTTTGGTTCTTTGGTTAGTGCTTCGGACTCTGAGATCCCCAAAGGTTGTGGTTAGTTGACTATATTGGTCTTCCTATGGAGTTCCTATTCCTGACAGGGCCCATAATCCATCCTCTTGTTCTTCTATAAGAGTCCTCAAGCTCCATCCACTGTTTGACTGTGGCTGTGTGTATCGGTCTCAGTTAATTGCTGGGTAGATCCTGTCAGAGAACAACTTGCTCCTATTTTCAAGCATAAAAGAATATCATTAATAGTGTTAGGGATTGATGCTTGCCCACGGGATGGGTCTCAAGTTGGGCCAGTTATTGGTTGGCCATTCCCACGGTTTCTGCTCCAACCCTGGGCCTGCCCTGGACCTGGGCAACAACAGGTGGTTTCATATGAATGTAGTGAGTTACAGCTAAGGTCACCCCCATTAATTCTTGGACACCCCCCTTTTCCCAGGTTCCTGTCTCATCCTGGAAATGCCTCCCACCTCCTCACCCCTGTCAGCTGCAGATTTCTATTCATTTTCATGGCCATCTAGCCATCTCTCCTGTCTTTCCTCACACTTGATTCTGAAGCCCCTTCATTCCCCTCTCCATTCTCCTCCCTCTAAGCTCTCTCCCTCCATCTGCCTCTTGTGAGTATTTTATTCCCCTTTCTAAGTGAGATTTCAGCTTCCTTGATAAGGTCTCCCTTCTTTTTTGTCTTCTTGGGGTCTGTGGAATGTAACATGGTACCTGCATATCCTTTCGAGACCGAGTTACCTTACTGAGGATGCTACTCACAAGTTCCATCCATTTGCCTGCAAAATGCATTATATCTTTATTTTTTCATAGCTGAATAGTATTCCACTATTCAGATGTGCCACATTTTCTTTATCCATTCTTCAGTTGAGGAATATCTATGTTGCTTCCAGTTTCTAGCTATTACAAATAAAGTTGCTATGAACATAATTGAGTAAGAGTTCTTGTGGGAGGCTGGAACATCTTTTGGGTGTATGCCCAGGAGTAGTAGTATAGCTGGGTCTTGAGGTAGAACTATTCCAACTTTTTGAGAACCCACCAAATTGATTTCCAAAGTGGTTGTACAAGTTTGCACTGCCACCAGCAATGAGGAAATGTTCCCTTTGCTCTACATCCTTGCCATTATGTGCAATCTCTTGAGTTTCTTTAATCTGAGACATCCTGTTGTATTTAGGATGAAACCTCAGAGATGTTTTGCTTTGCATTTCCTTGATGACTAAGGACTTTGAACATTCCTTTAAGTGCTTCTCAGCCATTTGAGATTCCTCTGTTGAGAATTCTCTGTTCAGTTCTGTACCCCATTTTTAATTGTGATATTTTGGTTGTTAGTGTCGAACTTCTTGAGTTCTTTCTAAATTTTGGATATTAGCCTTTTGTCAGAAGTAGGGTTAATGTAGATCCTTTCCCAGTCTGTAGGCTGCCTATTTGTCCTATTGACTGTGTACTTTGCCTTACAGAAGGTTTTCTGCTTCATATGCATGAAAAATTTAAAGAATAAAAATCATTTATAGAGAAAGCAGAAAAAAGGATAGCAATTCCCTGTGGTGAAAATTGAGGTAAATTTCATTGCTTTTGACTATAACATTTTGGCATCATTACTTGAACTCGTTCCATATTATTTTTTTAAAGTGATGATTATGACATTGTTTTATTTCCTTCTTAAAATAGGTCAAGCCAGTTCTAAATGTAAGAAAAGTCAATAGCAAGACCAGTGATATGCCCAAATTCCTCTGACACTAATTTGTTATACATGAACATGTCTGTTCTTCTTTGTCAGATTAGCCACACATTGCTGAATAAGGAGCTAACATAGTCTTAAAGACTTGAAACAATAGCTGATTCTTTAACAATATTCCCAGATCTGTCACCTTGACTGAGGTTACACAAAGCCACCAATGCTCCCATTTCTTCAAAAGCACAAGGTCTACTGCTGAGTTCATGTGGTAACTATCGAAGCCCATTTTCATGCAGCCATAGAACTCATAGCTGCTTCCCTCTTCCAGAGCAGTAGGACAGCCATTTCCATACTTTAGACTTTCTCTCCATTATTCTATTATTTTAGCTAGTTATTAGGTACTTGGAATCGAACCCAGGAACTCAGGTGCTCTAAAACCTCCTTTTCCGACCCCCTCTCATAGGCTCATTACTTAGGTAAGTTCATTCTTCTTAGTGTTATCTTTTTCCTGAAATCCAAGTTAATTGCTTTGGTGTCTTTTTTTTAAACATTTTTTTTGAGACAGGGTCTTACTAAGTAGCTCTGGCTGTCCTGGAAGTCACTATGTAGGCCAGACTGGCCTTAAACTCACAGCAATCCTCCTGCCTTTGCCTCTCAAGTGCTGAGATTAAAGGTTGTGCTACCATGCCTGGACACTTTGGGTCTTAATCATATCATATGCTTTTATCTCCTCCTGTCATATGAAGCTACCTAATTATAGGAGTGACATCTCATCATGGATACCGAAGGCATGGCACAGGCCACGTGCAGCAGCAGGTGGGGTTTGCAGCCCTCAGGTCTCGTCTCACTCTTGTTGTCAGCTGCTTATTTGGAGCTGTGTTTGCTCCAAGTCATCTTTAGACTAGGAATCTCCAAGAAGACGTATGTTCACTCTCCTCCCTGTCACTATGCTCCGTGTTTTCTGTCTAAAGTTGCCTAATGACTCAAATCCTCTATTTGAGTATGTGCTCCTAAAGATCTGAGAAATGTAGAAGGAACATTTCTGAGAATTCAAATTCCTAAGGCTAAATTTCTTCAGCAATGCTTTCAAATTCTGCAAAATCAAGGTTAGTTGCTTCTTAAGTATTTATTACATACCCTTGGCACTTCCCCCCAGGAAGATAAAACAATTATTCCCTAGAAGCACAGACTCTCCCCTCCCCACTTAACTTTCACCCAAAATTCTCCAGAAGAGATCATTACAGAATGAAGCATGTATACTAGAGACTCTTTTGACTCTCAGGGCCAGCAGATCACTAGAATTAAATAGAAATGGTTTGCATCCATGAATAAGCATGGCCTCCATGGAGGACAGCCCTGCATCACCCCTGGAAAGCATTGCTTTTATAGATAGTTCAAGGTCTCTGTTTTTCCTCTCTGGGAGGCACAATGTAGCTAGAATTACTTGCTACTTCCCCACGATAAAAGTTAACTTTCTTTTAGTCTTAGTGCAATAATTTTGAAAGACTGTGATCCTTTACAAATGTGACTGGCAAAGCAACAGTTACAAATTCAGTGTGAGGAGTTAGAGACTGGCTGGCCTAGGACAGACAGTACATTAAATCCACAAGGAGAGTGGGAGCAAGAGAGAATGAGAAAGAGAAGTTGCCAAACTTGTTTCAGATTTACATCTTTGTAAAACTAGAACCCAAACTCATACACATATTCAACGTGTAAGGAAAGCTGCCCCACCTCAAGTGAATTCTTTACTTGTTTATTTCCATACATGTCTCAAAATTCTGAAATGATAAAATATTTTAACATAGGATATACACTTGGAATCTTGACCCATATTGGAATATTTCATTAAAAGGGAAGGTTTAGTCTAGAACCTAATTAGCGGGGTATAAATAAGTTCAGTTATGTTTAATCTGTCTTTGGGTGCATCGTGAGAAAAGATACATGAAAGCTGAATAAAAGTGGAATAAAAACAGCATTTTGAGTCTCAGAAATACTATCAAGCACTCATGGCCACTTTTTCCCTCTTTTACTGTAAAATAAAAGAAAAAAAACTGAAAAAGTGGAGGATGGGCACGAGCCTTGGCAGCCTGTGGTAAGGCCGAGCAATGCCAATGATCACCACAATTGTTCCATAACTAATATCAGTTTTAGTTCTGAACTCATGCCACTACTATCACTACACATATTGTTTTTGATTTTAAAATAGCTATTGTCTCCCAGGTGTATTTGAACTTTTCATTCTTGTATTTTTCCCTCTTTACATAAGGCAGGTCAATTCAGGGCTGTTGTTCTTCCTTAAAGCTCTTCTGCATATGTCAGTTGCTAAAGTTTCAAATTTGAACAAGGGAATAAGTGCTATGCTAGAGGTGTTTTTAGCACAAAATAATAACATCTCCCAAAACATCACTTTTGGGTTTTTTCCCCGTTATTAAGAAAGTTGCCAGAAATTCTCTGTTCTGAGCTAAACAAGACTTCATTCCTTGCATTTACTTACTACAACACAAATAAGAACCTAGGCAGACTGTTGCTTGCCTGCATTCCCAGTCCTCAGGAGATTGAGGCAGGTCAATTTCAGGACGAAGCTCAACCTATCCTATATACCTGAGCTACATGGTAGACCTTGGCTCTAAAGATATGGGTAACAAGCAATGGTCAAATAAAATAAATAATCACGTCACTATGTAAAGGGTTTGTTAGTGTAGAAGGATGACCGAGGACAAATGAGTGTATAACAATGATAAGAGAGTCTCAATTGTATAGATTCTGGGCATGGAAGTAGCAACAAATGCAATGGGAAAATCCAACTCTATAAACAATATTTTCTTTGTAGATATTCTCTATAGCACCTCCTTTGTGTATTTTCTGATACTGCCTTTGTAAACACACAGCCAAGAGGGAGTAGAAGAATGAGTAGCTTCAGTTTTTATCACACTCCAGTGGGTCAGAGGAAATAGCTTGAGCACATAGAGTCCCTGTCTCTTCTGTGCGAGCACTGAGATGTCCCCATCTGAAGGCAATAATCATTTTGTCACATTCCAAGATCCGCACCCTTCTGCTTGAAGTAAGAAAGGAATTGCTTTCACTCTGTCCAGAATTATTTCTACAAATACATAAGGTACATTACCTGATTTAATGTTATAGTTTTCCCTTAACTCCTATTATTATCTCAGACCAATAGCAAGAAATTGTTTACTCTTTCATGCCCTAAGGGTTGGATCAGATTCATCATTGAATCCCAGGGTTACCGGAAGACAATTACACCTTCATCTTATTTGGAAAATACTAAAGCTAAATTCTTTCTTAAAAGGGTTGTTACCAATATATTCTTAATACTTTTGCCATTCTTTCTAATGTATATATGAAAAATGTCTGTGAGTGTAGCAAATTTGTTGTATAAAGCAGAATAGCACTATTTACGAAAACAAGAACTGTCTATCACTTATAGAGAGAATAACTGTGTTCTAATCCATCTTGTCTTCAAAATGGGCATTTGTATGTAGTTATTTTTAAAATTACTTTAAACTATATCAATAGTTATGTCTCCATTTTTTGTTGGCAAATTGCCCAAACTGTGTCAGCCAGCCCTTGCTAATGTTGTGAGCAATTGCATGGTCGATTGTGTTAACACAAAAGTTTAACCAGTTTTATTGATGCCAGCCATCAACTTTTACTGTAAATTAGCCATTCAAAAAAATCTATATTTTGTACATAAACTGAGCAACTGACAATTTTCCATTTCATTCTCCAAGGTGGGTATAGACACAAACAGCCAGGGAAGACTCTCCTGTATAAAAACTGGATTCTGAGGGTTGTCAGGTGAAATGCTGATGAAATCACTTTAGTGTAGCCTGGCCCACCTGACTGTCACAGGTTAACGCCATACAGATAATGATTACTATTACCGAGTCATGAGACAACATGCGTGTGATGTCAAACTTCTGAAAGCATTTTTGATTTCTCGGGGAAATTCATTGATTTCCTCGTTGGAGTTTAAAAAATAGTTCACTAAGTGCTTCCATTTTATGAAGCACCGGATTAGGCTATGCTGGTGAACCCTGTGCTGACATCTGCTTTTCTCTTTTTTATTATTTGAAAACTATGGAACTCAACTTAAAAACTTTGTTTTTACTCTGCCAGGTATTTTTGTGAGAAAACTCATTTTCTTTTCATTCTAAAAGGTTACTTCATGCGTGAGATTGGCCCTTAACAGAGCATCTATCAAACACGGACAAGATTATTTTAATGGAGATGCTGGAAGAAGCAAGTGAAAGGGGAATATAATCCTATATACAAGAGAAAGAATTCTCGAAATGGAGCATGAGACACAGGGTTAAGTGTCTCCAGTTCCAGGTTTTGTCCCGAAAAAGCATCAGTATGCAACCTGGTTAAAAAGACAGCAATGCAAACACCCCAGTTAAATATATGGGGTAGACAAGTTTGCAGATTAAAAAACGAAAAACCAAAACAAATAAAACCCCCCAAATTACTCGTCCTTAGTATTATAAAAAGTTTTGTCCTTCCTAGGCATTTTTTGGCTGAATTCATCTTATTAATTTTAGTATCTACCTACATAGAATTAGCCTTAATATCTTTATGAGCAAAACTTAATTCTTCCAAACTACATCTTCTCTTACCATGACTTTAAGCGGAATTAGAAGAGCTGGAGAGAAGCAAAAGCATGCAGCCCTGAGTTGGATCCCGGTGTTCATGATAAAAAACTGGGTGTGGAGGCTCACGGCTGTAATTCTGGCATTGGGAAGGAAATTGGAGACAGGAGGATCCTTGGACCTTGCTGGGCAGCTGGTCTAGCCAACTTCATGAGATCCTAGTCAATGAGAGACCCTGTCTCAAAAACTAAGGTGGAGAGTGACTGAGGAGGGCACCTGACACTGACCTATGACCTCCATATGTACTTGTGTGCATGTGCATCTATATGCAAAAACACATGCTCATACAGATATGCATGGGGATGGGAAGAGAGAGAGGAAGGGAGAGGGAAGGAGGGAAGAAAGGAAGGAGGGAGGGAGAGAGGTTAGGAACTGAGCTAGAGCCTAGAGAATGTAACAAGTGCAGTGCAGTATTATGGGCTTTTTCATAGTTAATATAGTACATATAATATTGCTTTAGGTTATAGGTGTTAAAATAATTTCCTACCAAAGACATCTTTGGGTAAATGTTTAATGTATAAATGTTGGTTTCTACACTTCTGTTTAGCCATATCCCCTAATCTAAGTCACCCTGCTTCTATTATAACCACCATTAGAACCACAGACACTGAGTCAAGAAGATAGATCTGGGTTTCACCTTTAGCTTTCTGAATCTCTTTCTTGCTGTCTTTTCCTCTTTCTCTTCTGCCATGATATAAAAGTCACAAGTGTCTCATCATTTCATTTCGTGTCAGCTATCGCAGTACCTAGCCTGGGGCTAACACCAAGGCGTTGATACACTGCCCGCCTTTCTGGAAACTGTAGGGGGAAATCCACTTCCTTAGCTCTTCCAGCTTTTATTGGCTGCTCATGGTCATGAGCTTAAGGCTTTGCTCTTTGAAGCTGGCTATGTGGGACCTTCTGATTCTACATTTGTCATCCTCACTTTGTCTGAACAAGTTCTTTATTTCTCTGATCTTGCAGTGTGTCATCTATAGGACCTTGATAACAAGGCCACACTTCAAGAGATCACTTGTACAGAGATGTTACTCCTGTTATCTCTCAGGAGGCCCTGCCATCATTCTGTCTCTGAGGCCAGTGGCAGCAGGAGCAACCCAGGAGGAGGCTGGGAGCTTTGTGCTCCATGATGTACACCTTTTCCTTCTCAAGGTCTCTGAGGGCAACACTCTGATCTGATTGCTTCTGTGAGTACACATGACTTACGCATCCTCAGGAGTCAGTTTCACTCTCAGAAATGTTTATATCTGAATATGTGACAGTGAATGACTGATATGAAATTTAGGGTGGTGTGAAAATAGTAATATAGTGCTTCCAGCATCAGTGATCCAAACAGTTGGCATGCCCTTGACTTCGTGCTCTAGTTGTTCTACTTTCTTGCTTCCTCTGGCCTTGAGCAGGAATTGTTGACAGAAAAAGAGAAAGAAAACATTTACTCTATGAGCTAAAAGTGAACAGGATGGGCTGTGCTAGGAAGAATCAGTTTCCGTCTTCCCAACCAGAGGGCTGAATGCTTCTCTCCCTTCATTTGTTGTTCTCAGATTGTCTTGGCTCCTGATCAGACATGACCATGTCTTTCCCTAGCGTGTCGGCAACTCTGAGAGTCATGTTTGAGAACTTATTCTCCTCCCTTTCCATCAGATACCTTGTAGCTAAGCTTCTCTGCCTCGTGTCACCAAATACCTGTTAATGTAGATGAATCCTACCTTGGAAAACATCAACTAACCATTACCACTATTTAGCATGTACTATACTGTGTCTAGGAGGAAAGGAGCTGGAAGGTTCTTCAGCTGTAAATCCTTCTCTTTTTTGCATACTTTGGGGACTTAGGAAGTAATTCTGAATTTCTTTTTGTTTGACTGATACTGTGTGAGTGTGTTTTCTAAAGAGACTTACATCTTCCTCTGTATGTGCACCTGCATCTTTCTCTGTGTACCTACATATTTTAGTTTCAATTTTGGAGAAAGAAAATTAATTTTTTAAAATTTATTAATTGTATTTATATGAGTATACTGTAGTTGTCTTCAGACCCACCAGAAGAAGGCATTGGATCCTGTATCCTATTACAGATGGTTGTGAACCACCATGTGGTTCCCGGGAATTGAACTCAGGACCTGTGGAAGAACAATCAGTGCTCTTAACCATAGAGCCATCTCTCTAGCCCCCAGAAAATCCATCTATATTAATAAATGCATTTGTTTTCTCTTGCTTCTCAATGCCCAGTGCAGTCTATCTTACAGCTTACCAGCGATTCCAAGCATTTTGGTTCAAGGATTAACCCTGATTCTAGTGACTGTGGACAAGTAGTGAAGGTTACTTGTTGAACTCTTAAGGCATAAGGTAAGGCAGGTTCGATAAAAGAGTGAGGAATACAGTCAAACTGAAGAAAATAGGAGACTGTGAAGTACCTAGTCCTGAATGGAACATCTATATCATACACCTGTCCCCTTGGGGTTCAGGGAACATCTGGGATCAGTGGGTAGAAAGATTGCCAGAAGACAGGGAAGAATGCTGGTATCTTCTGGACAGCCTTGCTATTGTGGTCCTAAAACTCTCAGCAGATACTGCTGGCATAAGTGCGGTACAAGAACAAGCCAGTCAATCTCCTAGCATGTGGAGGGGAGAGGTTCATGTGATTCTACTCCTAACTGAGGAGTTAATGGCAGTTGATGCTTGCTGGGTGTCTTACTAAGAATTTCTATTGCTACGATGAAATGCCATGACCAACATCAAGTCAGGTCTATTCCACATTGCTGTTCATCATTGAAGAAGTCAGGATAGAAACTCATACATGGCTGGAACCTGGAGGCAAGAGCTTGCTCCCATGGCTTTGCTCAGCATACTTTCTTATAGAACCCAGGTCCACCATTCCACGGACAGAACTACCCACTATGGACTGGATTCTGGATTCTCCCCCGCCAAACACTAATAAACCAAATACCTTACAACTGTATCTTATGGATATACATAATATATATATATATATATATATATGTGTGTGTGTGTGTGTGTGTGTGTGTGTGTGTGTGTGTGTGAATGAATATATATAATGTGTGTAGGAAGAAAGAAAGAAAGAAAGAAAGAAAGAAAGAAAGAAAGAAGAAAGAAAAGAAAAGAATAAATAAAAAGGTTTTTGTTTTGTTTTGTTTTTGCTGGTTTCTTTGTCTTTGGAAAGAGTGAGAGAAGGGAGATCTAATAAAGTAATAAGGAACTATCCAGGTACATCCCATTGCTTTGCCATCACAAGAGTCATGGGCCTTGTGAACACACCTTCCTGTCTTCAGGTAAGGATATTCTTATAAAGCAAACACACACCCCTCTGTTTTCACTTGTCAGTGAGGTCTACATTCCTCAGCATAGCTAGTTAGTTCTTTCCACGCCTACAGAAGGGAATTTTTAAATAACATTATAGGAGTTCTTACTGAAAAACAAAACAAAACAAAACGGAAAAGGAATTCTTTACGTAAGAAATGACACATGAGATGACATTTAATTAAACTGAGTAAATGAGGAGATACGGCCTGCAGCTTAACTACAGGGGTTTCTTACTTTATTATTCTTGGTGAATAAAAAATTGTGACTAAAATTTAAGCTACCTTGACAAAGTATTTTCCTAAGACTTCAGGTTTCCTTTATGTTAAGAAGAGAACAGAATTAATTCTATCTGGCTGCAAACAATGTCCTAAGTTAGTATTTCTGGTAGATACTTGGTCTCATGGAGGAAGAACATAATACTTGACAAATAGTGTCTTCTTGCTACTTGTGCTGGCTAGTTTTATGTCAAGTTGACACAAGCTGAAGTCGTCTGTGAGGAGGGAACATCAATTGAGGAAATGCCTCTATGAGAGGCAGGCCTACAACAGTGAGGAAAGCTGGCCCTGCCATTTGTTTGTGTTGAGGTAGTATGGGTTTGGGGATGATGTCCCCTCCCCTCCTCACCTGTGCTAGTTGGGAGAACTGGCTCTCAGGTCAGGAGAGCAGGTGAACTGGCCCTGTCCTTTGCCAGCTGCAGCACTTGGGAGAGCAGGCCCTGCATCTTGCCTGGCCAGCACATTCAACACGGTAAGTCAATGCCAAAGACAAGAGCTCGGGAGAGCTGGCTGCAGTACTCAGGAGAGTGGGCCTTGAATCTTGACTGGGCAGCACAGTGGAGCTGGCTCTGTAGGCATGGGTGCAAGGGAGTCAATGCTAAGGGGATGAGGACAAGAGAACTAACCCCACCTCCTGCCAATGGCAGTACTGGGTGGCCTAGCTGGAGCACTGCTGGAGACCTAGCCTTGGTGGTGAGCAGAAGGGAGAACAGATGGGCTGACCAGGCCCAGATCTGATGGCCCAGATCCAGGCCTCTCAGTTGGCCACCCTAAAATCTATATCATTTGAGAACAGTTGGGACAGAGAGAGAGCCAGTCTTGCTGTTCCAAAACTGCAGGGTCTCCATGACACAAGTCAGAATAACTGGGAGGAGTTCTGATAAAGATCCAAAATTGAGAGTGTCACAGAAGTCAGAGATCTCAAACCAGACCAATGGTTCATTGCAATGAACGTTTACAAATAAAGATGTGTGGACAGAGGAGTATACTGTGGGACACATTGTGACATACCATGGCTTCCGTGATGAGGTGTTTTCTATGTTTTGTTTATTGTTGTTTGGTTGTGCAATTGGGAGATTGCAAGGGTGAAGGGAAGATATGAGGGACTATGAATAGGACTGGGATGTAGGATGCAAAACTCACAAAGAATCAACAAAACATTAAAAACAAAGAGGAAGATCTATAAGGCAAGTGGTGATGGATGGAGGAGGGCCCAGCCTTTTTGGAGTGGTGCTATTCTTGGACTGGTGGTCCTGTGTTATATAAGAAAGCAGACTGAGCAAGGCAGGGGAAGCAAGCCAGTAAGCAGTATACCTCCATGGCCTCTGCATCAGCTCCTACCTCCAGGTTCCTGCCCTGTGTGAGTTCTTATCCATGAATTCTTTCAATGATGAACAGTGACGTGGAAGTATAATAAACCCTTTTGAATTCAAATGAACCTTTTTCTCTCTAACTGGCCTTTTGTTCATGGTGTTTCATCATAGCAATATAAACTGTAACTAAGACACTAATAAAACTGTCAAACTTGGACTCTGGGTCTTGTGTATTAATGGACTCTGTTCCTAGAGTCAGTTGCATTCTTTCCCTTCATAAAGAAGCTGAGTGTCCTGATACATGCCTTTAATCCTGGCACTTGATTGACCAAAGCAGGATGTAAACACCTTTTCAGAGAGGGAGAGGGACAGTGACATTGACAGGGACAGGGGCAGAGAGGGGGGAAAGGGACAGAGAGAGGGAATATCCAAGCCACTTGTTTCCAAAGTAGATCAATTCTGGGTTATTTTCTTAGGCATTCTTTCCTCCTTTAATTCTCTCACAATCTCCCATTTGCAAATGTAATTATGACATTAGTCATTATTAAACTAACTTGGGTAAACCTAGAGTCATCATTTATCCCAGGAAATGATATAAGTGACTATTATTGGAAGGCTCGCTAGCTCTAAGCCTCAGCAAAGGGGGATGATAATAGGATCCTTAGAATTCTGGGAAGAATCGAGTGTCTCGATATATGTAAAGTGCTTAGTGTAGAGGCTGGCAGGAGAGGAGCACTCAGTAAATCTTTGTTATTGCTTTGTAATTCACAGAAGAAAGGGCCCAGCACTGTTACCGATTAGGCATTCAATTTGTGCTCTATCAACACACAGGCTTGTTCTTCTGGATAAGTAACAGATTTATTAGGGACCACCTAGTGATGTCATAGAAATGTCAGATTATAGCTATGATGAGGACTATTTCTTTTCTTTAAAGTGTTTATTTTATAGCTTTTCCTTTACGGAAGACAGCCAGGCATACTAACAGATAGATATGGGTTCACACACACACACACACACACACACACACACGCACACGCCGCAACTTGGAGAGGAATGTCTGAAGTCTATGCCCATACATTTTTCACTGACAGCTAACGTGCAAGTCTGGTCCCAGTTCAAGGGATTTACATTCCACTGTTATTGTTCTCTGTCTGTCTCTCTGTCTCTCTGTCTCTCTCTTCCTTTTAATGCAATTAGCATTTTTATTTATCATGTGTTCAGTCCTACAAAATTCATCAGACACAAAATTTAGTTTCGACTGGTTCCTAGGCCCTGAATAATCAGTGAAAAGGACCACTTTCTAGAAGGAAGCTCTGTTTGAGTGTGTAGATAGTTAACTCCTGCTACATCTTTCAAAATCTCAGGATCAAGTGGCCTCTGGCGTTTAGTTCTCTGGGTTTGTATTCCCCTTCCTCACCAGCAATCTCCTCTGAATGAGTCCTGTCAGCAGCCCCTCCCCTCTTTTCCCCCACATTATCACTGCCAACCTTCCGGCTGTACCCTGGCAGACAGGGAAGTAAAAGCTGCTTGGGTCAGCTCACTGCCCCAGACCAGGCCTTGGTGCCTCACAGAGAAACCATCTCCAGGAAAAGTATTTGGGAATTGTGCTTCGGGAGAGCCCTTCCACATTGTCGAGAACTGACCTGAAATTTAGCTCTGACCTGAGTCCTTCACCGTGGTTCCTAGTGTTGCCGTCTAAATTGAAAGTGGCTCTC
The DNA here is from genome assembly GCF_011064425.1 of Rattus rattus. NCBI lineage: Eukaryota > Metazoa > Chordata > Mammalia > Rodentia > Muridae > Rattus > Rattus rattus. The sequence continues at coordinate 29,031,703 of NC_046158.1, forward strand.
GCTGCATCCTCACCCCCAGGCTCAATTATTGGACAAAGACCAGCGAGTTTGCAAACAGCCATTTACCCAGGAGTCATAAATGTGACATGCAAGCTCTAAAGTTTCCTAAGTGTTTAATGTTTAAGCATAAGGCAGATCCAGGAATTTGGAAATGAGCGGTTTTGCTTTGAACAGGTCGTCAGCTAGTTGTGACATTGCAGAGTAAATTGGCGGCCTGTTTGCTGTTGTTTCCTCTTTGTGAAATTTAACCTCTTAGGAAAACAGCAGCTTGGGCTGTTGCATGTCTCCACAGAGGCCACCCTAGAAGACCTCTTAAAATAGTTTTTGATCTGGAGTACAAATTCCCCTCCAGAATTCCCCTCCAGCAACTTTCTTTCCTCCTTTTAAATCACTTTGACAGGACATCTTTGCTGGGTGCAAATTCTGTGCCCTCTGAGAGCAGGGGGCAGAGTGTACAGGATGGAGCACTCACTATTAGTGTTTCCTTCAACTCCCACTGGAAAGGGAGAAGGTGCAGCCTACGTGCACTTGTGAGAAGGTCTTTTTTTTTTTTTTTGGAGGTGTGTCATGTTTTATTTTATATGTTGAATATAATTTTATATATATATATATATTTTATTAACTTGAGTATTTCTTATTTACATTTCCAGTGTTATTCCCTTTCCCGGTTTACAGGCCAACATCCCCCTAACCCTCCCCTCTCCTCCTTTATGGGTGTTCCCCTCCCCATCCTCCCCCATTGCCGCCCTCCCCCAACAGTCTAGTTCACTGGGGGTTCAGTCTTAGCAGGACCCAGGGCTTCCCTTCCACTGGTGATCTTACTAGGATATTCATTGCTACCTATGAGGTCAGAGTCCAGGGTCAGTCCATGTATAGTCTTTAGGTAGTGGCTTAGTCCCTGGAAGCTCTGGTTGCTTGGCATTGTTGTTCATGTATGCCTCGAGTCCCTTCAAGCTCTTCCAGTTCTTTCTCTGATTCCTTCAACGGGGGTCCTGTTCTCAGTTCAGTGGTTTGCTGCTGGCATTCGCCTCTGTATTTGCTGTATTCTGGCTGTGTCCCTCAGGAGAGATCTACATCCGGCTCCTGTCGGCCTGCACTTCTTTGCTTCATCCATCTTGTCTAATTGGGTGGCTGTATATGTATGGGCCACATGTGGGGCAGGCTCTGAATGGGTGTTCCTTCTGTCGTGAGAAGGTCTTCTTAAATACAAAGTCACGTGGCGCTTTGATTCAGGGTATTCTGCATATGAAACGACACATTTTCTCTTTTTTAAATTTGTCACATGCAAGACTTAGAATTAATTGTGCTCATGTAATCAATAGAATCAATGGAAATAACAACCATAAGGACTTATATCATTGATGTAAATGATAAGATTACTACTTTTACATTACAACAATCATCGCCTGTTGGCCAAGTGTCTAAGAAATAGTTTGTAGGAAAGATACAGGAAGCTTTGCAAGGAATCAGTTCTAGGTACTTAACCCAGTGAGTGAGTCTTTCCAAGCCACGATAGAGATCTCCATATGACAAGATGGTAAACCACAAAATTTTCCCTTAATTAAAATTAGTCTGTACCAAAAGTATCACTAGCCAGAATTTGGGGGGGGTGAGGGGATGCACTCTAAGTTGTTGTCTCCAGTATCAATTGGTAGAATTCGGTGGCAAGGGGACTCTTAAGACTGCCAACCATGTTGGTAAAATAATGTTGTGTTTGAAAATATCACAGACGGCTGCTTCAAAGTGCTCAATGAATGGGTACGTTTGTCTCTACAACATTATATACTTTTTAAGGAAACTAGAAGGCAGAAAACACAAACCTACATATTAAAGAGTCTCTCCAAATAAAGACTCTGTACTTTATATATATATGATGTTTCCTGCCAAGGATTTGCCAAAATTCTATTGTAAATGAGCATTACAATTCATAAACAATTGAGAAAGGCTATGAATGGCTGCCTGTTGCTTCTGTGTGTGTCTCCATGGCATCGCTACACATTGGGTAGAGATAGGCGAGCGAAGTCATTAAAAAGTATACCGCTGTCCAGATGTTCAGACCTTGGCTTCAAACTAGGATAGTTCCTCATTTACAGAGTCTTTTTAAAAAAAGATTTATTTATTTATTTTATGTATATGTGTACACTGTTGCTGTCTTCAGACACACCAGAAGGGAACATCAGATCCCATTACAGATGGTTGTCAGACATCATGTGGTTGCTGGGAATTGAACTCAGGACCTCTGGAAGAGCAGTCAGTATGCTTAACGGCTGAGCCATCTCTCCAGCCCCATTTACAGAGTCTTTATTCCCATAAATGTTGAACAGTGAACCAGACACTTAGAGAATTATCATAATTTGCAGTTATAGAGAAAAGTTGATATCTCAATGACCTGGAAATATGAGTGTTAATGTATTATTTTAAATCTACAGTTAATTCAGTTTTTTTTTAAATCAAAGAAGTGGAAAATCCCCACCATTATCGTTGTGTGATTTATTATTTTAAAGACAGTATTTAATGGGTAAAACATTCCAGTCTTGTAGACATTTGTGATAGGCAGTAAGATAAATGCCTTCGGTGTGCACCCTGGAGCTGGGGTTGGGTCTTTACCAGTTAGGTGATAAACTTCCAATTTTTACATCATCTTTATAAATGTTTCCAGTGCTCAGGAAATTTGTTTCAAGTTATTTAGCTGGCAAATGTCACATCTGGACTTTGAACGGAATTCTGTTTTGCTCTAAATGTTGTGTTCTTCATGACTATTTTCTAATACTATCCACATGTTGATAAAATGTAAGAGCATCTTGCTTGATTCTCTCAAAAGAAGTGAAAATTCCATAGAGAAGATGGTTTGAGCCGAATCACAGACTCGGTATCTGGGGGATGGAAGTAGCAGTTATTTACAAAGGTGTCTTTCTCGCCTTCTTCTATAACCCGTCTCTGTCCCAGTGGCACAGCTTCTGCTCCCGTCTTTACCTGTTCTCTGAGCCAGGCCTGGTAGACCAGCGTGCTAACCTTCCTGCTGCCCATGGCTTCCCAAGCTTGCACTCTCCACGTGGAACTCACGCTCAGCCTCATTCCTCCCTATCAGAGAGTTCCGGGTAAAGAGGTCCCATTCTCTGAACTTGTACTCAAGAGAAACTTCATTTACCTCCAGTGATCTGTCAGAAAATTAACCTAAAGTGTTCCTTTCTCTTTTTATAAGATTTATTTATTATATATAAGTACACTGCTGCTGTCTTCAGATACACCAGGAGAAGGCATCTGATCTCATTGCAGATGGTTGTGAGCCACCATGTGGTTGCTGGGAATTGAACTCAGGATCTCTGGAAGAGCAGTCAGTGCTCTTAACCACTGAGCCATCTCTCCAGCCCAAGTGTTGCTTTCTTAATATCATAATTGTGACTAAAAACTGGCTTAATATCTCCCAGCACCCATTGTCACACAGCAAGAAACTCTGTCTCTTCCTTTTGATTCCCTTTCTTTAGACTTCCGCATAGAATTTTTGCCTCTTATAATCTGAATTTTGAATCTTCTCACCAGTTGTACGCTTGCTTTCTCTGGAAGAAGAGTGCTGCTCTGTTTCTGTACGTTGACAAAATCCCATTGGCTGTTTTAAGCCTACCCGCTAACTATAGTCTTCTTTCTCCACATTACCAATACAAGAACGTTTTCTTAATCTATTGCTAGCAAGACCAGTGAGTAGTTCAGTCCTCAATCAATTACAAAAATATAAATTATAATAGTGGTTCATACTTTCATAGGATTTTCTATTTAAAACTTATGAAGCTATACACTAAATCGCCAAGCTTCTGATAAAGATACGTTTTCTGTGATTATGAGTCCACCAACAGGATGTCTATTGAGTCTTTCCCAAATATAATGTATGTGTGCCATCTTCCATGTTTCTCAGTGCTGAGTTATTTATAGTAAGAACCTTTCAGTGTTATGAGAGTAAAGTACAATTTTGTTGTATTTCCCCACCAGTCTTTTTCAGGCAATACTAATTCACTAGTAGATTTTCATTAATTTATAATTATAGGTATTTTTTTAAAAGAAGAAATCAATTTGATTTCTATATAGCATATAGATTTCCCTTTATGGCCCCGATGTTTTATTAACATGTATGGTATTATTTCAATAACAAGTTGCACTGACACTGGGGAGTAAACACCTCAGACCTATCAGTGGGCCTGAGGTAAACGGTGCAGGTTAATAAGAGGATTTAGTTTTCTATTGTTGTGATAAAACATCATGGGCAAGACAACTTAGAGAAAAGGATGGCATTTGTGCTTACGGTGTCAGAGTTAGAGTGCATAATGACAGGGACCCCATGGCAGCAGGCAGTTGGCATGGCAGCAGACAGCAGGAGCTGGGAGCCAAGAAGTACCATCTTGAAGTGCAAGCACGAAGCAGAGAGAAGGTCTTGGGGATAGCACGTGGCTTTGAAACCTCAAACTCTTCTCACCTCGCTCCAGCGGGATGGACTTTCTCAGCAAGGCCACTCCTCCAAAGCTTCCCTAAACAGCACCACCAAGATGGCCCCATGTATTCTATGGGAGACATTTCCCTTCAACCCACCGTAGAGAGTGCCTGGCTAGCTGTTAGCATTTAGCACGTGATACAAGTCAGTATATTTTACAGAGTGACTAGAGAGCTGACATTACCCCAGAGTGCTGCTTAAGTGGATGGTAAAGAGAGACTTCTCAGTTATGTTTATCATCTAGCTCTTTCCTGGATACTGATTATACACTGGGGAGGATAATTATCTTTTCATGTAAACTGTCTTCATTGGCTCTACATGATAAAAGAGTTGTTTCAGATTTTTTTTCCTTTTTATTTTTAGCGTCTTCTTTATAGCAAAGGACAGCTAAAATTGTACCAAAACATAGAGATATGTTTAACAAATTGTATTTTCTGATTAAATTCATACGTTAAGGTGGGGAGAAGACACTAAAGGGCCACAGAAGAGGAGCAGGAGCACTACTCGGGCTCATTGCCTCAGACAAGACACCATAATTGGGATGGAGACAGCTAATTAGAACATAGACAGGAAACTCAATTGGAGATGCATTATGTATATGATGTAATGGCCAAAACACAAAATAAATGAGTGGTAATTGGAATAATTACTTGTAAATAAATAAGATTTTTTTTCTGGGCTAAAATGTTAGTTAAAGAACTGAAATGATAGTCTAGATATTTAAATGCTGTTAAAGTGTTTTCATTCTAATTTCTAGATATTGACACACCGTTCTACCCTTCTCAGTTTAACGAGAGAGAAATAGAGTCCATGAAATTAATCCAAGGTCAGCGAGTAAGGGATCTAAACATAGCTAGCCAACCACAGGGTACCCAAAATGTTCTCAGTCAAAAGACTTAATAGCTTTTCACCAAAAATAACTACTTCAGTGAAAGAGGGAACGATAATTGCTAGTTCCGCAGACAACATAAGAAACCACATCATTTTAGCCCAGAAGGCAACATTAAATGACCACCCAGAGGCCCATCGCACAGTTATCTCCTCCAGCTGCAGGAGAGAGGATACCCTTCGCTTTTCTATTGACCTAGAAAAGCCCCAGTGAATAAATAAAATCCAGATTGGATGAAAAGCGGTAAAAGCCTCATCGCCGGCTTCCCTCTCCCTCTTCTCCGTGCTTCAGCCCAGGAGTCACGCCAGCTCTACGAGGAGATGGGGATAGTATGACATCCCGAAAGCAAAGGCCAGGCACTCCCAGGCAGGCTGAAGACAGACTTCAGTCTACACTGTGTCCTTGGATAACACCTCAATCCAGCAATTGCTCCTGGTGGCTGACGCCTTAGAGGCTGAAGTTAAATCCTAGATACTACTTGTGTGAGCTCACACAAGCTACTTAACCAAACAGAACCTCCAGTTTCTCATATTGGAAAACAGAGACAAAAGCAAAAATAAAAACCGCACGCATGTTAGTTAGTCTGTGAACCCGTGGTTAGACATAAGTAAAATGGTATATGTGGCAGTGTGACAGTAGACTTAAGCGTGTAGTGGTTGCTATTCGTGAGTGTGGGCATGCGCTTATTGTAGCTTTAGAGATTTAGAGATTCTTAGAGATTCCTTAGAGGTCTTTTGCTGCTATTTTGAAAGTCCATCTACAACATCTTAGAAATGGAGAAGTTTCATGTGAAGAGAGTAAAAGACATCATCCAAACTAGAAGGGACCTCAGTGGGAGTCAACATGAAGGACCCAAGGATAGAAGCCCAATAGGATCCAACTATCAGATATGAGTGTGAGAGAAAGACGCATGAAGAAATCATTCATTTCCCTAAGATAAACCAGGTATAGTCTGCCCACTTAAAATCGTATCTCAGTTCCTCAGAGGATTCTATCATTTTCACAAGAATGGTTGAAACACTTTCTTTAAGGAAGCAACATGAAATAGTCAACAATCCCACCCCGTCTCTGTCTAGGTAACTGGATTAATAGGCGTCTTCAGCTAGACTCTGCCAAACTTCTCACTTTCAAATGCGGAACTCAAACCCAGAGGCTGGGTGCTGACTCTGGCCGTGCTGGTCCACTTGGGTTCGCCCCGAGTAAAAGGAATAAAGGAAGTGATTCTCAGAGATGGAGGGGGATGGAAAATACAATACCAGAAACATGTCACTCAGCTACTTGTAGAAGAACAAGGGAGGAGACAAGTCCCTAGCAGCTTTACAGGTGTAGCCTGACTTTTTCCATTGCTGCTGGAACTCGGGTCCTCATAGTTGCAAAGCAAATACTCTTCCCCACGGAGTGATCTCTGCATTCTCTAAACGTTTTCTTTTCTTTCTTTCTTTTTTAAAGATTTATTCTTATTTTCCTTTATGAGTATTTTACCTGTATGTTGTGATGTGTATGTATGTATGTATGTATGTATGTATGTATGTATGTATGTATGTGCACACCATGCATATCTTGTGCTGGCAGAAGTCAGATGAAGACGTCAGAACTCCTGTAACTAGAATTAAAGACAGGTGTGAGCTGTCATGTAGGTGCTGGGAGTAAAACATGGGTCTGCTGTAAGCACAACCAAGGGTCTTAGCCACTGAGGCGTCTCTCCAGCTCCTTAAACTACTTCTTAAAGATGAAGATAACTTCAGTCCAGAACGCAGTTGGGATTTAATGGGCTTTAGAAGAGGGAGTTTTTACACTGGGTGACTCAAATGGGGCGCTAAACGTAAGCAACCGCGGGTGTGAGCAGTCAGCATTAAGAGCAAGCATCGCTTTTCCTGGAGTTTCTAGAAGGCAGAGCTAACGACAGTCTGCAGCCCCGAAACTCCAATCAGGAAACACTCCGTAAGCACAGCTACACTTCATTAATGCAGAAGCAGCAAACTGTTTCCAGCTACCGTGAACGGAGAAGCAACCTAATTAAACAAGTGGAGATGGAGTTACCTAGAAACATTAATGGACACATTGCAGCTTAACAACTCTGCCATGCCGTGTTTATTAGCGAGATCCAGATAACTTCGTGCAGAGACCCTCAAGCGTCCGTGCCATAAAATCTGTGAATAAATGTACAAACCCGAGAGAAGTCGCTTCCTGACCCTTACCCTGGGAAATTGAAATCCAGCGATTCCGGATATGCCCACTTGCCTGTCTCTTTGTCCAGCTCTGGAGGAGGACGTGATCCAGGCGCTTTCACCGGAACTCACCCTGAGAGGCGCGGATCTAGAACCACGGCTCTTTGCACGGAACGGAGAGAACCGCATCATGGAAAGAAACCCTCAGTGGTCTCGGGAAGGGACGCAGATGCCTTCTGGAAAAAAAAATAGCAAAACAAAAAAGAGAGTCTTTATCTGTACCTTGATCCACACTGAACCCGAGGTACTGTGGACATTCCAGGCGTTCGTGTGAGCTCTTTCTATAGCAAAGTGGTTTTGCAACCATCCACACATAGACATAACCACAGATAGAGATGTTTACACTAGTAATTCCTAAGTTCTTATTTGAAGAACAACTCCAAAATCGAATGATTCTAAATTTCAGTACTAATACATTGCTCTCGGTAGATTTATGCCTAGTATCCCCAGTCAAAGGCAGCAAGGATGGTGTCTCTTCCGGGAGTCATGAGCTTGTTGTTTAGAAAGTTAGACTTTGAATCTCCTCCCACAGCAAGTTACTGTGAGTGGGCCAAGGGCATTCATGTCTCTGTACTGAAGAATGGATTTAATACCTCAACTTTCCTTTCTGTTCTCTTCTAAGAAACTTCTTGCTATGTGTCAGATAGGATTTTAACACATCATTTATAAATGGACCTCTTTTACCTGCACATTTAAACCACAGAGTATGTAATCATTCTTGAATTAATCCCATCTTTTTTTATGGACAAGCATGCTAAGACACAAAGGGGTTAAATAACTTCTCCCATACTATTAAGAAAGTAGTATCTTTGATGTGCCCCTTGGCTAAAATATAGTGCTCAGACAGCTGGCCAGACATTCTTTGTATTTCTGTGGGAATATCTATCTATCTATCTATCTATCTATCTATCTATCTATCTATCTATCATCTATCTATCTATCTATCTGTCTATCTATCTATTATCTATCTATCTATCTATCTATCTATCTATCTATCTATGAGATTGGCATTTAAACTGATGGTCTCTGAATAAGACAAATTACCCTTAGTGAGGTGGATGAGCCTAGTCAAACTGTTGTCAGCCTGGAGAACAGAAAGTCTTGACCCCCAGGAGACAGAGGAAATTCTAACATTAGATGTCTTTCAGGCTTCATTCGCAAGATGGGCTTGCAAGCAAACTGCCCTTGAACCCAAACTAACTTTCTAAAATCTCCAGTCCACACGTCTCCTCCATCAGCTTTCAACTCAAAAGCCTCCAAAGCCATCTGAGCCCAAACCGTAACCTACATCTCTTTCTCTTGTTTTTTCTGAGACAGTGTTTCTCTGTCCTGGAACTTGCTCTATAGACCAGGCTAGCCTCGAATTCACAGAGATCCCCCTACCTCTGCTTTCCAAGTGCTGGGATTAAAGGCATGTGTCACCATGCCTGGCATAGGTAGACATATATAGTTAAATATCCCATTAGTTTCATTTCTCTGGTAAATACAGGTAGGAACAACCAAGGGCTAACATACAGCAGGGCAGACTTAGATCTGGGGCGGCCAAAAACCAAAGATACAAAGATAGAGGGTAAAAAGGATCCTGTGCTGATCACCCAGTTGCATCCCCTTTAGGATTTCAGAATCCTGGCTATTATATAGACAGAATTGCCACATAATGGGTTTTCCCTCAGTTAAGCTATTTACAAGGTTCAAATGGGCATAAGTATATGAAGTTCCAAGAGAAGATATGGAAGAATACACGATCATACATGACTATTGTAGACATTATCTATTAGGAACATTTCTACCTTTTTGGTGTTGACCTTAGGAGTGATTACATTCTTAGAAGAAGGCACACATTGACAGAGGGAGGAAAATCAAGACTAAGTCTTCCACTAAGGGTAATTTTCATCTAAAATCTTTACTTTGCTCTCTACTCTTAGTCACCATCTGGAAGATTTATACAGCAACCACTGTCTACAGATAGATTTGTAAAATAATCATCACTTCAGTACTTCTACCTTATTTTAATTTAATTTAATAACAGTTTTGTTTGTCCCCATTGCAATAGATCCTATATGTCAGTTTCCTTTTCAGAATTCAACTTCAACCCTTGTACTTTAGAAATGGTGACCTTAGGAATGGAGCCTTAAGCTAGCCCATGAATGGAACTTTGTGACAGCCAGTCCTTTTAATCAACCATTAAAGTTCCAGTCAGAAGAGAAACAGGCAACTTTTGTTAGGGGTTTGTAGCAGTTCCCGTGGGGAAGTCAACAAAGATTTTAGAAAGTGAAGATGAGTTCTCACCTTCATACATGCTGAGAGTCAGGACTGAGAGGTTTGCAGATGGAGATCAACTTCTTATCATAGCTAGCAGACTGGAGCAACAGAAGGTTGATAGTTCCAGAAAAACAAAGCCTGTATATGAAAAGGAAATACATATGTAAGGCACACGGGCACCAAGATTTTGATTTTCATTCATGTGTTGGATTATTCCTCTCGCCCGAACTATTAACTCTGGAACTGATAATCCACAGAGAAGGGAATGGGAATTTTTCTGTTTAAGGCAGAGGTTGCGTTATCTTAGCTCAATTCAATTGTGCAAAGGAAAGAGGTTTACATTAGAACATTCGGTTAGTTTCCTTTCCATCTACCCAATGTCTAGACATTCAAATGATGAGGGGTGGTACAGAACTCTTCCCTGACCACTCTTCCTAAAGACATATTCATGTGCAATGTCACTGGCTACATGGGTTTGTTTGTATTATCTTTGAACTTAATGTATATTATTCTGCCTTTGTCAACATCCATTCCTTTCTCCTTTAAGCCTTAAAACTATTCCAGATGTTGTGTAAATGTAAAGCCTTTGGAATGCAGCTGGCCTCTGTAATCTGGTCGAATAATCGCCACCCTCCCCCTCCCAACTCCGCGTAGCTGTCAACTTTAGGAATTCATTGTCTGAGGAATTTACATCCTGTGGTTTAAGATGGATGCCAAATGTGTAAAAACATAACCTCGACCCACCACTATTGGCGTCTGTGCTGTTTAAAAGGAGAATGGACTCTTGAGAAAAATCTGAATGCTTATCTGCTGTTCGCAATTGCTTAATGCTCCGAAGTGCCACTCCTGTGTCAAGGCCATTCCCAGCAGGCCTTGAGCTTCCAGCTTCCATCACATTCTGTACTGAATATAGTCAGAGCCCGCAGGATGTCAATTTGGATATGAAATAGATGACTCAGGATTAAATTCATGGTTTGCTTACATTTTATAGTAGTGTGGCAAGACCAGCTGCCCTGTGTCCAAACTCAACAGACAGACGAGTGTCTTCATCGATAAAAATAATACCCTAAGTTGCTAGATCCAAGATCTACACTTTGTATCTGTTGGCTCTAAAGCTTTTGAACATCATCGAGATGCCGGCATTTGTACTGCTTCTCTGTCATTCTTTTCTTGGTTCAGGTTATTCCTATGATCCCATCCCCTTCTCTAAGACAGTTCAAGACAAAACTGGTCTGGTCTTGAACCTCCCAAGTGCTACAATTACAGGTGTGTACCACCATACCAAATATATGTGTTGCTGGGGTCTGACCGAGGGCTGTGCTCTCGCTACATGAACACTTTGAGCCTCACTGACAGCTCTTTGAAGTTTTGAGATGAACGATTTTGCATATTAAGTTTGGTCATGTAATAACCTGAAGTTCTGTTGATCAAAGATCGAAAGTAAACATAGTCCTAAAAATCGATTTCAATCTATTAAATTACTGAATAACTGGGTAAAAGCTATGCTATATTTTTTTTAACCTGTTGGTTTAGTTATGTATCAGCCTTTCTAGTACAGGATTAAAAACAGGGTTAATGAAAGATGGTCTCTGTGGAAAAAGACTTCCTTGTCTTATACATCATAAAAGGGGTAGACTGGGTCTGAGCAAATATTTCCAGGGTTTAGACTGTGGTCTCATGGTTAAATGAATTCCTTTTATCTCCAGCATTTTTCTCAGTTTGAAACCAGAATCTGAAGGGAGGACCTGTGCCTATGAAGGGGTTAATTGCAAACATCGTGGAGGATTCTGTGATTGGAGAAAAACCCAACTCCCTTAAGCACCTCATCAACAGTGTTGTGGATCTTTAAGTCTTGTGGGACGTCAAAAGCTGTAATCAGTTTAAAGCCTCAGCTTGACCATAGACTTGCCTATAAGGGACAGCATACTGAAAAGAGCAAATACTGTATACAGTCAGAATCTTGCCTTGCACTCCAACTGGAGTCATAGCCTGCTTACTTATGCTTTTGCAGTTTAAGAAAAGTGATGATTGCATCTTCGATACAGACCTGGGAGGTCTCAACAGTTCCAATTTGTTTACTGTGTATGGCTGGCTTGAAAAGGAGGTCCGAATGCAGGGATGGCTTGTGTAAATAAGTGTGTTTGCACAGCAGAAAGTGGTCTGTTGCTGAAGAAAAGTCACAACGAATCTGGCCTTTAGGAACTTTAGGAACGCTGCTATAATATGACAACCGCATGTAAGAGTCTAGAAATGCTTACTGTTTAGGAAGTGCTTCCGATGTATATGTGTGTGTGTGTGTGTGTGTGTGTGTGTGTGTGTGTGTGTGTGTGTGTACATGATAATTTTCAACTGGAAGAATGTGAAGGAGATAAGAAATCTTCCCATCAATGTACTCTGTGGTTTTTATTAGATTCTGCATGCCCTCATATCTAAATGGTGACACAAAATGTTGGGGTATGTTTTTGTAAGAGAAAAAGAGTGGTAGACGAAAAAGATTTTTCTTTCCTCTACTTTCTGATCTTCCAAAGTGAACTGAATTGCCCTTGGCTTTCTTTGTTATTACTCCCACTTGTGGTCAAACTTTGACTTTTATAGGCTTGTGTTGATAACTAGGCCAGAATAAATGAAGCACGAGGCAGATAGACTCATACTTAAAATGTGTCATGGATTTGCAAAAAAGGATGCAGTGCATTGTTTAATTTCTTAAGGAGAGTGTCACACATAGATGAGTCAGTTTTAAATGATCTTATTTAGGAAGCAGGACTGCAAGAAATCCCAGAGGCGAGCAAGCAGGGAAGACGGGAAGACAGTTGGTAAGAGGCATTTGGAAAACCATATGCCTCCTGTTTGTTCTGACACAACTCAGGCCCTGTAACAAACAGAGACAAGCAACTGAGGTGAAGAACAAAGGGCCCAGAAGAGGAGTAGCCCTGCCTTAGAGGGGACTGCATCATTCCATTGAGAACAGGAAAGAAGGCATTGAAATGTTGTTGAAGTATTTCCCCGTGATGGAAATAGGCATCAGTGGTATCTTTTCAGCAACCATTAGACACTTGTGGCATTGAAAACCCAAGGTCTTTCTAATGAGATCAAACTAACTAAGTAATGGTCTATGGATTTTTAACTAAATCATATTTAAATAGTTATATTTTTCTCAGAAGTAGCTGTAAAGATGAGTACTGGGTTTTACCTCAATCTTTTCCATAATTTTATTAGTTGATTATAATAAAATAGTTTCTCTGTATTCTATTTTAAAAAGACATTTCATTTTTAATATGTGTATATGTATGTAGGGGAATGTGTGAGTGCAGGTACCCTCAGATATCAGATTACCCTGGAGAGGGAGTTATAGGAACTTGTGAATGAATGACATGGGTTCTGGGCACAAAACTCAGGTCCTCTTCTTGGAGAAGTCTTCCTTCATGGTTTCAGAGAGCCTCTGAGGTCAGGCAGTATATGTTATGAGGGTTTCTGCATGAAAACTCTGAGAGAGCAGGAGGTTCTGAGGGATTATTGTGTAATGCTATTAAAGTGGAATGTAGCCCTGCCTCTATGCTCTATAAGCACCCCAATAAAATTATTGGTTCCCCAGAGTAAAATTTTACAGACTCATTTGTTATTTTCTTATAAAGACCTTAGGAGAAGGAATAGATATTGCTTATGTCTCCTCCTTCTGGAAAGGTATTTAAGTAATACTGGGTTTCAGTGGAGACCCCATTATATTAGAAAGACATATACCATGGAGAATGGCATACAAGAAGTGTAACCAGCCCAAGAGAGAGGTGTATATTACAGACAACAAAGCAGCTGGGGCAGAACCATTTATACCTTTTAGAAACTAAGGTCTCAGACAATAGACATAGAACTATAGAATTTGGTGTTTGCTCTGCTGAGTGTTAATCTTACTAGTGTTTCTCCACTATGTCCCAATTCTTCCCTTTTTGAATGGTAGCATACCTTCTGTGCCACTCTGTTTGAAAGTTACTAATTTGTTTTGATTTATTGAGGGCCACAGTTAAGACATTAGTTTGAGTCTCAAAAGAGGCAATGGAGCTGAACTTGTAAACAAATATTTTAAATGTTTAAAACGAATGGGGAGTTTTGAAGTTGGACTCACTACATTTCATCTCATAATATACCTATAAGTATGTAGGGCTGGGGAGTGGAATGTGATGGTTTGAATGAGAATGGATGAATGAATTAGGCTCATGAACTCAAATACTTGGTCCCCAGTTGATGGCACTGCCTGCAACAATATGGGGAGGTACAGCCTTTCTGGAGGGAGCACATCGCTGCAAGTGGGCATTGTGAGTTCATGACATCACAGTACTTACAGTTTACTCTCTCTGCACTGTGTTATAAAGATACGATCTTGCAGCTTTCTCCTTTGCTTGTAATGTTTGCTCTTATTGCTGTGCCTCCTGGCAACATGAATTCTTCTTCTGAAACCATAAGTCCAGATAAACTTTTCCTTCTTGACCACAGCATTTTATTACAGCAGACAAAATGGACATAGCATGATGATTTTAATCAAGTAATAAGAAAATGTATGCAGGAAAGAAAGAGGATGCTTGAAGGCATTGAAACATAAAGTTGTCTGGAGGATGGGTGTGGTGGAGAAAGGAGAGAAATTGGCAAAGCAAGGAAGCATACCAATGGCACAGTGTAGAGGTGACAACAAAAAGCCCCAGGAAGCTTATATTGGTGTGAGGTGGCTTGGGGTAGGGTACTGTTGACCAGGCCTGGAGAAACACAGAGATGGAACTTATTCTCAGATGACATTAATGTGCTTCTGACGGTATTGTATTCTGGGAGCAGTGGTGTGAAGCTAGAGGTTTGGTGTAAACGGGAAACAAGATCTATGATTTAGGAAAACAAATGTGATGTCATAGTAGCCACGAGCTTGAAGACAGACACATGGAAGGATGAAGAAAAAAACTGGGGGTACAGGAAAAGGCTCAAAGGAAATGAGTTGACATGAACTAGGATCAGAACAAATGAAAAAAGTGGGCTGGATTAAGAGAAGCCATGGACTTGGCTGATCTGACAGCCATAGGTGTTGTGTCAGCCGGATTATGTCGATTTGATAAACCGCAGTCATCTGAGAGGAAGGAACCTCAATTGAGAACGTGTCTCCATACGATTAGGCTATAGGCAAGCTCATTGGGCATTTTCTTTTACAGACTGATCAGGGGGAGCCCAGCCCATTGTGGGTGGGTTGGTGGTCCTTGGATCTGTAAGAAAATAGACTGAGCAAACCATGTGAAGCAAGCCAGTAAGCAGCACTCCTCATGGCCTCTGCATCAACCCGGGCCTCCAGGTTCTTGCCTTGACTTCCTTCAATGATGAACAGTAGTGTGAAAAAATAAACCAAACAAACCCTCTCCTCCCCAAGTCTCCTTTGCTCATGCTATTTCATCTTAGAAATAGTAACCATAACCAAGACAGTGTTCAAGGACATGGGGAAGGGCAAACAGAACATCAGGGTGTAAGCCTGGGCGATAAAGTAGGTAACAGTCACCAGACTAGAGAACAAAGACTAGTCTGGGCTTGTTGTTTTGAAGCTTTAGTTCAGCAGAGAAATGAATGAGCAACACTGAGATGACTTGACATTTCTTACATGGGTATGAGCACAGCATCTCCAAACTGGCATACTTAAAATCAAGCAAACATTTATTGGATTCCCAATGGAATGTTGGAAATACAATTCTTGAGCTCAACATACAGGACAGGCCAGAAACAGACATAGTTCCCCTACATAGAAATGATGGGGAAGTCCTCAAAGTGTGACAGAGATCTATTCTTGCTCACAGAAGATAAAAGCAAGGGACACCTGTAAGTAAAAACACATCCTGAGAGGCAGCTCAGTGGCTAGGATCACTGGCTGTTTTTTTCAGAGGACCCAGGTTCAATTCCCAGCACCGATATGGTGACTCACAGTTTTCTCAAACTCCACATTGCTGGGATGTGAAATCCTCTTTCGTGGCTGTTATACAGACATACACAGGTAAAACACCCATATACATAAAATTAAAAACAAAACAAAACCTGGGAATAGAACTCAGGAACAAGATGGTCAAGTAGAGAGACTACATTTCATAAAATGGAGCCCACATATTGATGAAAGCCTAATGCCCAAACAAACCACTAATAATGTCTCAATATTGCTTTCTCTGGGTTGGGACAAAGATGTGGCAACCCCATGAGAACAAGAGGTTTTAATAGGAGACTTACATCTGGTGGCAGGTAGGGCCAACGGGCTCCCTGTGAGGTGAGGTCAGACATTATGGATAGCGAGTAGAGGGATGAATCCAAAGCTGTCTAATTGAGGGCCGGAGTGAGTCGATGCTGTCAGCGGTGAGGAATGGTCAAACATCAGCTGTTTCTTCCCAAGGAGACTCTGAAGCTCCGTTGCCTCCCACCTGAAAGACGTGTAATTACAGGATTCAAGGGGTAGTTACAAGGATTAAATAAGATGGTGCGCCTTGCAGACTGGGGCACACTAAGTGCTAGTTCCCTTTCACCGGTGCCTGCTTCACAGTTGCCCATCAGACATGCCGGTGAGTGTTCTACCCTTTGTGTATCAGTGGGAAGCCTGTCTCTATGTACTTGAAACGACAATTTGATCTCACCCAGACTCACCTCAACTCAGAGCCCGTGTTTCCGATTCACCTCAAATAACTTGAAAATCAACCATGTTTGTACCAGTGTACCAGTGTTTCTCTTTTAGGTTTGAGGCCTAATTCCAACGTGGGGAGTGCACTGTTTCAAAAAGCAGGGCAGACTGCCAAGAGACAGTGAGTGTCTATATCAGAGAGCTCAAAATTAGCCCATCTTTACCCACACAGGAGAGATACTGATAACTCTTTTCTGCAGTGATAGGAGACAGGAGGGATAAGAGACACGGGCCATATCCCTTCTATTTCTTTTCTTAACTCATCACACAATATGGATAACTTAATTACAAAAAAATACATTATTTGCACACATGACTTAAATCAATGGATGTGTCACAATTGGGAGAGTGATGGGTTAGGTTGAGCTGACAGTCTGTATTATATTTTCCACTGAAAAAAAGTCAGTACAGCGTTAACAAGTTCATGGATGCTTACAGAGGAAATGAGTGCATCTCTGGAATATGTGGGTGAATTCAAAACTCACACTTGACTTCCAGAACTAGCTTACAAAGGGAGCTAACCTAGCAGTGATGATCCGGTGACTAATCCATTCATTTATCCGTCCACAGAACAAAGATTTATTTTATATTCATGCTGTTTAGCCAGGAAGGCTGTAACTTGGATCAATAAGTGGGAGGGGGTCCTTGTTTTTATAAGACAGTTTGTTAGGTGTGATATATATTATTGTAAGCAATTTAAGTTTTATAAGACCGTTATCAACAAGAAAAGCCCCGTCACCTAATATGAGTCAAGATAAACCCAAATAAAACATTTCAGAAAGGGCAGCAATCAAAGAAGAACATAATCATGGACAAAGGATCAAATGAGTCTCACTGTCAAGGGTCTGCCACATTTTTTTTTCCCATGATCAACTGCACGTCAGTTTGGATGAAGGTGCAATTTGGGGTGTGTGGATAATTTTAAATTTTCAAAAACAATTTGACATAGCATGGTTTGAAATTTTAGATCATGACATTTATCGGACATTGAAAATATTTTTGTTGATTACCATTTAAACCCTGACTAGCTGCCTAAGAACAAAACAGCAGCAAAATGTCATAGGAAAAGGGGTAAACAAAACATAAGTTTTATTGAAGAAGTTTTTTTTTTTTTTCAAAATAAAGAGAAATAAGGTAGCATGAGTGAAATTCTACAGAACGGACTTGAAAATATTTCCATTTATAAGAACCAAGAAACATACAAAGAAACAAAACATAAGTTTTATAGAAAGTTATTCCAGTAAAAAAAAAAGCCAGAGGGGATGGTATCAAACATTACATTTATCTAAGAGCAGGTGTTTGTATACTAATGAATTGATGGCATTGGTCTGTTGAAAAAGATATGTTTTAGAATTATAAATATAAAGTTAATTTTGTGGGTTTATAAGACAATGAATACTTAACATAAAACAACTCAGAAAAGTTGAAAATCAAAGGATGAAAATACACCAGAGAAAAAAACAATCAGCACATAGAAAATCGAGTCTGATCTGTACAGGATCAGGCCAGTCTGAAGCCCAGCACAGCTAAAGGAGAAGCCCA
The DNA here is from genome assembly GCF_011064425.1 of Rattus rattus. Classification (NCBI taxonomy): domain Eukaryota; kingdom Metazoa; phylum Chordata; class Mammalia; order Rodentia; family Muridae; genus Rattus; species Rattus rattus. The sequence continues at coordinate 29,049,780 of NC_046158.1, forward strand.
GGGAGCTTGCCCCTGGCTGAAGAGCTTCAGCAATTGCTGGCTGCTGGGGGAGGGGGAGTCAGTTCTCTTCAGGGATGAGGCCCTCGAGAGGCTTCTGAGATACCAGTGGACAATCCTACACCCTGTATATACAAGCCACAAGTAGAAAGTGCATGAAGTTTGGAAGGGAAGGAGAAGGGTAGGATTGTGGGCTAGATTTGATCAAAACATGCTATTCCCAAACAATAGAAGAAATAATAAATGGGGGTCATAATTTAGCTTTAGTGCAGTGACGGAATTTTAAGCAACTTTGATGGAGAGAGGACAAACTTTTTAGTTACAGTTACCAGTCATGAGCATCACAGCAATTACCACAGCACTAAAGGCAATAAAGCCTATGCAGGAAACAAAAAAGGGACACCACAGATTTGTATATGCTATTATTTTAAACTTGACCTAGTTTAAAAATAATTAAGGATAGACAAGACTTAAATAACATAATCAACAACACAAAATCTAGTTTTATTTGATGGAACTCTGAAAAGAGAATAGTTTCACACATAGTCATTAATAGTGACCAGAGAAAAAAATATGATGAATTAATAACATACTAATGATAGAAGAAACACTCTGATAGCTACATATTAATCCTAAAGTTAATGTACCAATTGGGAAACAAACAAAAATTTCATGGTACCTCAGAGTCAGGGAAGTCTGTCTTAAAAATTTTTTTTTTCTAAGTATGAAATTAAAGACATGCTTGAAGAAATTAATACAACACCAAAATCCTAAGGTACAAAAAATAACAGATGGACTAAACTTCTAAATTAAAACATTTGTAAAATCTTCAGCCAATCTAATAAAGTAGAACTAAGTAAATGCATAGGTAGACTCATTCACTATTTCTTTGAGAAGTCATAACATTTAGTTCTGTAAGTTGGATAATTATGAGAAAAGCATAAATTATGTGAGCAGGAGATATAAAAAGATCTATATCTAAGAGACTTCTGCTCTTGCAATGATTCTGGGTTTATTTCCCAGTTCCCATACCTAGGAAGCTCAAAACCACCTATAAGTCAAGCCATAGGGGATCTAACATGATCCCGTGGCCTCAATTCATGTACAATACACACATAGAGATACACAAACACACATATAAAATTAAATATTTCTTAAAATTATAAATAACTATATAATTATATATAACTATCTCTGTCTATCTATCTATCTATCTATCTATCTATCTATCTATCTATCTATCTATCTATCCATCCTTTCCAAAATACAATGGAGGAATAACTAGAAAAAATACAAAAATAAACCTAAGTCAACAATTTGCAAATAAATTTGAGGAAAACTGAGACTTTAGGCACTCACATTATTTTAGACAGCCATCTTGGCATCTGTAAACAAGCTAACAATTTTGAGGTGAAAAAGTTAACCCTTGTAATGGTGCACCTCAGTCTTCTGGCCAGTGTCTTTATAAAAGAAGAGGACCAGAAGCAGCAGCCATTGCCTCCCAGAGGCACAGACAGGAGGATGTAGCCACAACCAGATGCTGGCAGAGGTCCAGACTATCTTCTCTTGAGAGCTTCCAGAAGAAGCCAAGACCAGTCTGGCAGCATCAATTCAGACCCCTGATGTCCAGAACTGCAAGAAAGTATATTTGTAGTGGACCCTACTATAATTCTGGCTATTTGTTGAAGGAACCCAGGAATTTAACACACAGAGAAGGAAGTGTGCGTCTCTTAAGAAGACAGGTCTCTCAATTTCAAAGCATGTGAGCTGTGGCTTGTTTTTTCCTCCCTATGCTAACTCCTACCCTCATAGTCTTGCCCTATAGAAATATAAGAGCATGTGTAAGGGCATAAGAAAGAATCTGTGCAAGAAGTGGTGCGCAGCATTGGGAAGGCGCCAGATGACCCTTTCTGCCCATCTAAGACTGTCCCCAACCTAGGACAAAGTCTGCTGCCTCCTATGATGAATTATGGTTCATCTAATGGGGTCCCACAGTCTAGCCTGGTTAATAATGAAAGAGTCAGAGAATGACACAAAGAAAATAAAGAAATTAGAATGAACTCATAAGGCAGAACGATCTCCTTCACAACTCAGTTCACTTCCAGTTCTTGAGCTCAAGAACGGGATTAAAAAATTCATGACACAAAGCATTGGCGCCAGCTAGTTCAACATCTCAACCCACGCTGTATGTGCAAACAGAGTGAAGTGAGTTAGAGCAAGTGATTGCCTCTGCCCGTTTTCATTTCATTGTTTGGCTGTTTGCATTACAGTACACTCAATATTTTGGTCACGGATTATTAAAAGAAACCAGGAACAGCTGTTGGTGGCTGCAAGATTATTTGTTTGAAGTACCATTCCACTTCTCTGAAAGCATGCTTGAGCACACATTCACAGAGATACACACACACACACACACACACACACACACACACACACACACACACACACAGAGAGAGAGAGAGAGAAGGGGGCATGGTTGGTTTCATAGACAGTGAAGGAAATGTCCTATCAGAAATGCCTTGCCTCCCAGCTTCCCAGCCTCCCAGCCTACCCTGACTCCAAGATAATTACAGAGTATTTCACCAGCAAAAAATTTATTGTTTCCAGCTCCCTTCTTCCTCTCCCTTTACAGTAATGGGTTTTCTTGAAGAGTTTTGTTGAATGTTGAAGAGAGTGAAGCTGATTTCCAGTTTGACTGCCCACCACTGTGCTTTGGAATCTTTGTCTGCTCTTGGAAGTTTGCTTCTCTGAGTGGTCACCTAATGAGGGACACAGTGCTGTGGCTTCACCTACAGAATTATTCTCATGGAATCATTTCCTACTTCGCATGAGAAACTCTAGTTTTTAGATTCAGGAATTTCAGATCAACATTATCTTCTGTTTTTAGAAGCTGGATGAAATTCTAGGACTTTGTATTAGCTATTAAAAGGTTCTTAGTAATTTGCAGGTGTATTTGGAAGCCTAGTTGCTGGTCCCCTCTGAATAGCTTAGTGTAGATTAGAGGTGGGTGAGGGAGAATGGCATTAACTAATATACTACACAGCTAAGTTACCTGGACATGTTAGGCAACCTTTGTTTTCATTATGTTATCTTTGAAGATATCAGGAATGAGGGAGCTACTCCTTTAAAGTACATCATATAAAGAACAGTGACAAATGCTGAAATAAATCAGCAGCCATTGGATTGGTTGAACAACTCCATGACGTCATAACTCCCCATGTTTCCATCTCACTTCAACAGCTCTGAGAGGTTGGCTCCGTGATCTTTCCACTGGTGAGAGACATGGTAGACACAGAGGCAGAAAGCGAAAGCCTCACTCAATGAGTGCATGACTCTTCAGTAAGTAAAGAGAGGGGTAACTAAAGCCACATTGACCTCATTTATAAAAAATAGTCATTGACTACTTATGTTTCCCATGAGGTCTAGTGGGTATTGGGAAAGTGAAGGAGTTACCGAGTGGGGAAGCTGGCTGTGAATTCTAGGTCAAAAGGAACGCAGAGGCTATTAGGGATCACAGTCACATAAAAAAAGCATACGATGAAAAGCAAAAGAAGGCTTTTCAAAGAAAAGCAGAGCTTTATATAGTCCGTGTGATCAGGAAAATGTTTGAGAGAAGCCTAGATGGCACAGTACATTGTGCATACAACAGACATACAATGCTTGTCTGCTAGACCAGCATTCTGAAGGCTGAAATGGGAGAATGAACCATGGGATAACCCATGGCTGCTGGTTACTGAGAGGGTGGAAGTCAAAAGGTCGAGCATCTAGACTGAAGTTGTAGGGTTGCCTGGTTTACTCTTTCTTCCTTCCCCACATAATTTCTCCAGTTTGCCTGGACCACTCCCTAGTGTTTGCTCTTCTCTTGCAGCTGCTTTCTTAGAACTGTCACTATTGTATACTTTGCCATCGTAGCCCCAGTCCTTGCAAACAAACAAACAAACAGCCTGATTTCTGACGCTTTCTTTTACCTACAGCTGAATATTTGAAGGGAGCTCTTTGTATGTATGGGTGCTTTAGTTAGCGACGTTTTGGTTGCTGAAGATCATATTAAGATATCATTTTCTAGCATTTTTGGCTGAGTGAGAGTGGTGTAGCACTCACATATTGGTGGGATGTTCAGTTCTCTCTGCCTTTTCTTGAGGAGATGTGAGGTAACAATCTATCCCAAATGGTTGGTATTTGCAGGTTAGATCAAACCAGCAGGTGCCCTGGAGAAATAAAATACAATTTCAGAAAACATTTGATGATGACATGGAGAAATGTGGGCTTGTGATTTGGAGAGCATAAGAGTGGGAGATGGGGTTACCTCAAATCATCCCAGGCACCCATCTACCCTTGCCCCCACCTCTGCAAACCTGAGCTGTAAGATGTCCCAAGACCGACATCATTTTACACTGATCTTTTCATGCATTGCAACTGTTTTTAGGGAATTATCACAGTGCTGGGACAAAAAGACAGGAACAATAAAAATGTATAATGTTAGTTGGCCCTTGTTTTCTTAGCAACAAGGTAACGCAAAGGTTTGTCGAGGTTGTTAAGTGTTGCACAGTCAAAAGAAAAAGTGGATTTCCCTGGAAATGCTTGTTACAGAGCCCAGTCAAATGGGCTTAGAAAAAGTGGCTTTCCTGCACAACGGTAAGATTTGTCATTGAGACTTAGTGGAGAGGTGTGTTCCTGGAGAGAGGCTTTCTGTATCTAGAGAAGAGGGATCATCCCTCAGCTCCAGTTTCCATGAGGCTTTTCAAAGGGTTAAAAATCCACCAACCGAAGAGTACGCATGGAAGGACCCATGGCTCCAGCCACATATGTAGCAGAGTATGGCATCAGTGGGAGGAAAAGCCCTTGGTCCTGTGATGACTCAATGCCCCAGTGTAGGGGAATGTCAGTGCAGGAAGGCAGGAGGGTATGGGTGGGTGGGGAAGCACCCTCATAGCAGCAGGGGGAGGAGGGTTCCGGAGGGGATACGAGAAAAGGGGATAACATTTGAAATGTAAACAAGATAAAACCAATGAAAAAAGAGGAAAAAGTCATTCAGAACTACATGCTTGTCCTCTCACTGGGATACAAGTTCATAATGTGTTACTCCCAGTTCTGAAACTGAACATTCTGGAATTGCAAATCCTGTTTTCAGACTGTCTCCAAAGCTCATTGGCTAAGGGCGCCTGCTCTAATCGGAAGCAAAGTGACCCACAGACTGAGTTTCTGCTAAGAAAGAATGTTTACTTGGCTACGGTAGTCACTGCTATGTGGTGGCTGCCTTGGTCCTACGCACGTACAGTGCTCAGATCAGATGCTGTATTTCCCTCGCAACTTTGAAAATATTTTGGACTTTTGCCCGAGTGTTTTGGATAAGGGGCTGTGGATCTAGTCCACAGAGAGAAAATGTTGACCAAATGGAGGCTGACCCCATTGCTCCCATCACGGTAGAAAAATGTGGATGAACTGGCTTACGAATAACTTACTTCTCTTTTGGGCCAGGTTGTTTTACTCAGGGGTGAGGAAATTGTGGTTTCTGGAGGAGACAGGCCCATGTGAATTGCAGACTCTGAAATCTCTAGCTGTTCTGTTCAATCATCTGCAATGTCCACGGATGCAGAAAACAACCACAACTGACCATCTGCTCCTTCGATAAATATTTATTGTTTATGTACTATGCTAACATTAAGCTATAAGCCTAGAGACTTGGATTTGAGCTGATTTGGTCATCTCATAGCTTACATGCACTTTAGAAAGGCATCAAGCTTCTCTGAATTTCTCTCTAAAATATATATAATAATATCAATTTAAATAGTATACTAAAATTTATACTCGCTCATTATGAAGAGCTTCTGGGCTAAAAGGTTATACACTCACACACACACACACACACACACACACACACTCACACACACTCACACACACAAATTATCATATACAGGCATAAGGTTGTATGTGCATGCCAGAATGGCTAAGGCGCACTTCCTATTCTACAGGAGCAAGAGAATGGAGAAGTAAAACAAACGCACACCAGACGATGCCAGGATGTTGAGTTTTTAATCACTGATGTGCAGCATCGTGAATCATTTGGAAGAGAAACCACTCTGAATCTTTATTCAAAAAAAAATATGGAAGGGGGAGGGCGAGGGAAGTATCTGGAAGGGACTTCATCTGAAACAGCTGCCCCGCTAAATCCCCGTTTCAAATCGCCTGTTAGCTGATCTGACTTAAGACTTTTTTTTTTTAATCAAGAAACAAAATCTGTGGGGTTTGCCAGTTCAATTCATTTGCACATTCCACCCGGCTACATATGGCAGGGCTGAAATGATCAAGTTTCCTTCAGAGCATTATCATAAATCACAGAGATTCCAATGTGTCCTTCACAGCTTTAAGTTTTCAGAACCATCATGACTAATGAAATATTTATTCAAAGACCTATAGCCACTTGCACAGAGTCACGTTCCTTATAAAAGAGACTTTGACGGAGAGCCCATCAGGAAAGCAGCTGGAGGCCCCGTGCTGGCCCCACCTCCACCCTCCACTTTTGGCCTCCACATCTGCCACCTTCAGGTTACCAAATGGCACCCTCGTAAACTCCAAGCACCCGCTTTTGCTCAACTTAACAGCTTTCAATTGGAAACACATCAAACTCTGCAGATTCTTCATCAGAGGGGAAAAAAAGAGGCTTCCTTGAGGTTTTATTGCTTCATGAAATTTATTAGGTTACAAATCAAGTTAATTTTTTAGAGAGTACCTAGTAATTTTCCTGGATGAGTTCCAAGTTTTGACTGATGAGAAAGCCGAATAGGCAGGATCAGGGCTCTCCTGTAGGCTGCGCATTGCCCAAGTGTTTTGCAGAAGGTGTGAATGAACCCATTTGCTGCAAATGGAGAGGGGCTGGGCTTATGTCTAAAGCTGCCCTAGCCTGGTAAAACGAAGGACTGATGTGTTAGAACGCTGCCCAAATGCTAAGGTTCTCTCATGCTTGCTGTGTTTCATGGCTGCTCCTTCGGAAGCAAAGTCCGTTTCTGCAAGGGTGTACCTATAGACTGAACCTTATGTAAACAATGCTTTTTAAAAATGCACCTATATCCATGGCAAATTTCACCTGATTCAATTTTTCAAAAATATTGTAGGTTGATGCTACTTTTAATCCCTCCGTTATAGATGGGGAAACTGAGGCTCGGTGAATGCAAGCAACTTGCTCGACTGAAGGACTAAGTTGAAAGGCAGACTGAGCTTGGCAATGTGACATGCTCCTGATATCGTTGGAGCTCGTTGTTTTAGGTGATCCCTTGCTGAATTTCTCACGGAAGTTCAATGCAAAAAGGGATTGCACATTGCCTTGGGTGGAAAGGTCCTCTTCACAGATGTAACGCCTTTTCCTTATTCACAGAGCATGTACTGCCTTCCCCACCAACATTGCCATGTGAGTTAAAGGTAGGAAAACGAGTCTGGATTTCCCTTTTCCTTCTTGATGATGTCACAGTTCTTACTATAAACCATACAATCTCAACATACGATTCTTTCTTTCTTATTAGGTTAAGGCACTGTTCCACTTATAGGTAGCATCCACATGGCCCATTATTGTTCTGCTTGGACTTTTGGAGGTCAACAGTAAATGAGGTTCGCCTAAACTCAACATTGCAAACAAATGGTCTGAAAGCCAAGATAGCTACAAGGAGAGTAGTGAGTGCACAGAGCACGCTGCATGGAGAGGCTGGAAAGAGGATTCACATTCCTTAGCAGGACAGAGCAGGATAATTAAAGTCAGCATTCTTCCCGCTACTCAGAGCACGGTACAAATTAAAACTTAGATGGCCTGTTCTGTCACTTTTCGCTTACTGTTTTCAGGACATGGTTGCCTGCAGACAACCAAAACCATAGAGGATAAAACCACAGACAAGACAAAGCCACGGTGCACGGTCAGTCTATGCAGCCAGTTGGCCCCACAGAACAAGTGTGGAGCAACAGCACGAGTTCTGGGTTCAAGTGTAAGACATTTGGAATTGTGATATTGCTATTTTAGAACATCGGAGAAGATATTCATGAATGGCTGCTGCTCCAGCCTTCTTGGCGAAGAGAGATCACTTACATGAGAACCTAATTGTCCAACACAATGCTCCACTGAAGCCACCTTGTGCCTTCTGGGCCGGTTGGTATGGACGTGCATAAAAAGCATTGCAAGATCAACAGCAAACCTTCCAGATCAACTCGTGCAACCACGAGACTCATCTCACTGTCACCTGGAGTCCAGAAGTTGGGCTGTGCTTTATCTGTCATCAGGAGATTACGGTAACACCTGTGCTGAAACCTTATAGCTGTGTTATGTAGAGAAGATGTTTAATTCTTTCTACTGTATTTCCCCCTTTGAGACGTGGAGACATGAATTATCTACAAACAAAAGCACCTTTGTGGAGGAACTTCTCTTGGCCTGAATCTACTTGTGAGCTGACAGAAAGCTGTGCAGTTTCAGAATGACTGGCCTCTAAGGGAAATCCAGAAGATAAACCCTAATTTGGGGTGGTTTACAGGAACAGAACAGATAGAGACCTGTCAGATTGGCTTCCATGATATGGGTTAAGGAGTCTAACAATGATCATCTGCATGCAAGAGACACTGAGAATCAGATAGCTGCTCAGTGCAGGAGGCTAAACACCTCATGACCTGCAATCTAGCACTAAGAACTGGAGAGTTCCTTTACAACTATTGGTCCACATTACAAGGTTTGAGAAGCTGGGTCCAGCCAAGGAGCTACAAGAGCAATGGCTGCATCTGCGTAGATGCACCAGCTAGCAAGGTGTGAAGGCAGAAAAGCAAAAGCAGCAGTTTTCCCAGAGACCTCTTTCTCTTGGGGATGCTGCTACAAGGTGCCCCTACTTTGAGAGATGGTCCTCCCTACATACCCTTCTCTGATGAAGGTCCATCTCATTTGTTTAATCCTTACAGGAAATACACGGGTTCAATCTATAGCCAATGACACCATCAAATCAAACTCTTATAGACTCAAATATACAGCTCCAAAGCAGGTAAGCAAAGCGTTTGTCTTACACCCTATTGATATGCAAATTATAAATGAAAGCTCAGGGCAGCCAAATTACTGGAAGAATAAAGATAGCTTGAATGGGGATGGCACTGCTTTCCTTTCAGTAGCTGTGGCTGAAGAGTCTATCTGCATTCTCATCAGTATGCAGTAAGGGCAGCAAAGGATGTGACTTTACAAGTTGGCTGATACCCTGGGTCAAAATCGGTTTGAATGTATGCATATAGTTCACGTGAGTTGACTGTCAGGAGCCCACACGGGCCCATCTGCTTCCCTTAAACATCTTTCCCAGCGATTCAGTTTTTGCACTAACACCATCTCTTGCAGATACTCTGCATAATTGGTGATTTCTGATTGCCTCGCTGAAAGTCTCTTCTTGAGGCTGTCGATAATCACTGCCTGATGAGAACATTTCACTCTCCAGCATGTGTCGTCATAATTATTTTAGATTCGTATGTAAAGTTAATCAGCCCTGAAGGGGACTCCCTGCATGTCGCTGTGGAGGTAACAGCTAACGTTTCTGCTATTTGATTTCATTTGATCTCTGTTGAAGGAGAAATCATCTTCTGTTGACAAAACTAGCCTGCAAAATTGGTCCCATTATGAGAAGTAGAATCTGCATCTCTGGCAGATGTCTACACCTGGTTATTGATGTGTGCTGAACAGCATCCTCGTGGAAGAGCAGTTCCTCGGAATGAAAGAAGTCTGCCCCAGGTAATGCATTCCATTCTTTATAAACCGGCCAGGAAAGGGAAGCTAAATGAGGAAGTTTTGACACCAGCTGCCTTTCCTCAGTGCTTTTCCTTAAACGTTTCTCACCTGCCACGGCTGCTACCAAGTTCTGTTGGAATGAAAACCTGTGACATTTCCTCCAATAAGTCATCTTGAAACCAACATAACATAGAACCCAAAGATATTTCTAGTCCCAAGTCCTTGCTGCTATGGCAACTTAGAAGAAATCCCTTTTCTAAATATTTTGGATACAGCGCTAGGGCTGTGGGAATTGAGCAACTTTCACCAGTTTTCTAGTTTGAACGGAAGTCAATTTTTGCATACCTATTAAATTTTGCTGTCATCTAGTTTTAGAGTGGAAATCTTAGGAGATAATAAAACAGGTAGGTCATCACCAAAGTTTCTTAGTACTAGTGGACTGTGGTTAATATGGAAACTCACAACTACTCAGCAGAGAGAATGTCAGAGGAGTGTTCAGCCACAAATGGAGTGAATATTAGCCATAAATGAGAAGGAATATATATGTATCTGATATATATATATATACATATACATACATGTAAAATGCATATATTCTATATATGCAGAGTATCTGTATTTCTATATAATATATTTATATATAAATATATACATTATGGATGTATGTGCACATGCATATATTAACATAAATATATGTGCATAACACTTATACATATATGCATATACATATACACATGATAATATGTGTATATTATATATATGTATTTGCATGTAATATACATGTACATATTTATTTCTTACATAGATCTGCATAGCTGGTGATTTTTGATTACCTCATCAAAATTCTCATATTGATATTGGTGATAATCGCTACCTATAGATAAATTTATATGTATTTATTCCACCACCACCACCACCACTGCCTCCCTAAGCTCAGGACCTTGGAACTAGAGGAGATGTAATTAGAGGAAATGTAAACAGATTGTAAAAGCCAGAGGTTGGAGAGGCCTGGAATGAAACAGTGTCTTCAGGACATGACAGGAAGTTGCATTCATGAACTCACAGCAGTGCGCTTGCCTGTACAAGCTCTGAACAAGAGCAAGCCACTTAGCATTGAAGCACAGATAGGGAAAGGTTCATGAGCCTGAACAATTAACTGAATAGCTATGAGCAGTTGATGGTTTCTGGGGGAGAGGAAGGTCTGTTTTCTTAAGGGGTATGGACCCTGGTAGACTGACCTTACTCCACTGGAAGGGGCCACACCTATGAGTACATGGGTCACGCAAATTGGGGTTGGTGGGTTATTCTATAAAAGAGGGAACATGTAGTTGTGGAATAGGAGTAAGAGGGTATGGGGGAGCAGCGTATGATAGAGCAGTGACTATGATCCGAATTCACTGTATGAAATTCTCAAATAATTCGTAATTAAAAAAAAAAACTATTAGGTTATGACTTCGGCAAGTAAAACATGAAAATTTTAAAATTATTACACATATGTTATGATAGTGACCCAGAGAGTCCAGCCTTATGCTCGACTCTACATCTGAATGATGCCCAATATCTGTACATTGACAAAATTTTATAGTAAGTATTTCTAGGCAGTTCTAGTTATAAAGGAGATTAAGTATTGGCTCTGTAGAGTTTCTCTTTCCTTTTTCCTTTTTCTTTCAGAAAACACAGGAAGTCAGGACAGGTACAGATCAAAAGTACAGCCTGTCACATTTGAGTAGCAACCTCCATTGTAGTTTTGTCTGTTTCAGTTTGAAAGGATACTATAGAGAGACCCACACGGGTAGAATGTTGTTGTTGTCCCAATATGGCTTCATTTCTAGTCAGCAGCATTTGTGAGAATGCCTTGTGGGGGGTAGCTGAGCAAAGATGCCGATCAGGTGGAAGAGTGAAGAAGAGACAGAGTCCCTACCACAACAATTTCTACAGCAAGCTTCTGCATGCTACCTTCAGCCATCTTTATTTTTTAAACCTGATAATAACTCAGGATAGATATTACATTTTGTCTTGATATTAAAAAAAGAAAAACTTTACGTGAATTATATATAACATCATTATAAAAGACATGGACATTAAGAAATATTGCTTCACAGACAGAAGAGAATTGATTTTTCTTCCAGAGTTCAGACAACGTCATTCATTATCCATGAACTGTTATTCTCTTAAAATTAAAATTGGATTTGAAACAGAACTGAAAAGGGCTGTGAATATCCTATTCTAAACATTCTTTAGCAGATCTCTGTCTCCAAGAAGGCCTGACCTTTTAGGACATTTATATGCCCACCATGCTCATTGATAACTAGAGAAAATTTAAGAACAAATCAGAAAGTATAGTGTTCACAAGTGAGCTCGAAATCAGAAGCTTCTAGGTTTAACTACATTCCTCTCCTTTTGTGTTTCTACATAGAACTCTTAGGTGCAATTTAGTCTCATGACATAAATAATTTGATGACTTAAGACATACCTTTTCTGATTCCTTCATTTAGACATGAATAGCAGCTGAGAGATGGCAAAAAGCTGGCTTAGGGGCAAATTCACTTCCTAAAACTTCTTGGACTAGAAGCTAAGTTTCTGGAACATTCTTTTCTTACTCATCAAATAAAGTTGTATTGGAAGCAACTAGACTATGGTATTCTGTTATGTTGTCTTATTCTACAAGACATTAAGCTCTGCAAAAGCCCAGGTGAATACCTATGATATCGTTGATATATAGGAAAGTAGGGAGCAAATTTAAAATTTAAGACTCCATTTGTACCCCACGATGCAGGAGACAGTGTCTAACAGTTTCTTCCTAAGCATATACGTAGTGATTTGACTAGGTTTGACCACTCCCCAACACCCCCAGACTCATATGTTTCAATGATTGGCCCACAGGGGAGTGACACTATTAGGAGATGTGTCCTTGGTAGAATAGGTATGGCCTTGTTGGAGGAAGTGTGTCACTGTGGGGATGGGCTTTGAGGTCCTATAGTTGAGCTAGCCCAGGAGGAAAGAGCTAGTCTTTTCCTAACTGCCCTCAGATCGAGATGTAGGACTAACTATTGGCTTCTTCTCCAGTACTGTGTCTGCCTAGACACTGCTATGCTTCCTGCCATGATGATAATGGACTGAACCTCTGAACCTGTAAGACTGCCCCAATTAAATGTTGTCCCTTATAAGAGTTGCCTTGGTCATGGTGTCTCTTCTTAGCAGGAAACCCTAAGACACTGTGTCAGAGATTAAGTTATTACAATGCAATCACAATTCCCTAGGAACAATTCATGAAATTAAGGGAAGAAATTCATGAAAATTCTGTTTCTAATCTGATGTGATAGTGCATGATAACCCAGGCACTCAGAGGAATCTGAGGTAGCATAACAAAATACCAAGATCTGGGGAATAGCTCAGTAGACAGAGTGCTTGCTTAGCATCCTACGACCCATCCCAGACAGAAATAATTGTGTTTGTGTTTATGAAAATAGATGGTTTTGCTTTAAGAAGCAAAACAAAACTGGGAAGTGGGTACTGGGTATAAGAATTACATCATGGTTATAAAACACCAGACCAAGGATGAGTGAATAAATTTTAGTTTTCAAAGCTCTTAGGCCAGAGCTAAAGGATAGAATGTATAGAACACTATGGTACAATGAGTTGAATTAACATATGTCCATTCTATATTTTTTAGTAGTAAAATCTTGATTTTCAACTAGGTGCTGGGCCTCTCAAGCTATAGGCTGTTTCCACCTTCGTTTTGAACATTTTAACACATGAACAGCTTGTCCCTAAGCTATGCATGGTTCCTAAGCTTCAGCCCTCATGGCATTGTGGGATGATCTTCAGTCATGGGGCTACCTTGTACACTTTGGGATGTTGAGCAATATCCCTGGCCTCTGCTCTCTGGAGCCCTACTATCCAAAACTTCATCCCAAGGAATTGTCCACACAGAAAATATCTGGAGCTATTGTCAAATATTGATGAGCGCAAGAACACCTCCAGGTGCAATACACTTAGTTAAAGAGATGTCGTGAAGACCAACTGTTCTGCTTCAAACTATTTTGCTTTGTTTTTACACCGTGATGACTATAACTTGAACAGCTTGTTGTCTTGTACTAACAGGAGAAAGCACATTATTAAGGATGGTCAGAAAACAAATCCAAAGGAAAGAGGGTCCTGGTGGTCAGAAACACTCCCACATAGCCATGGGTCTTCACACCTCTAGATGTGTTACATAAGAACAGTGCATGGAAGAGTTCTAGCACCTTCACCATTACTTGGGATATGCTGATACTTCCCCTCTTTACCCTCAATCTCTTCTAGTTTTCTTTAATGCTGTCACCCAATGAGAGACATTCCAGCTTGTATTTTAGAAGCCACTAGCTTGACACTCAGGAATCTACACTTAAAACTTCTTTTACAGAGTCAGCCAGAATGCTTTTATGATTCCACATGCACAGGCTGTGTCTTTGGGAACTGGGTAGAGGACTCAATATTTTGTTTCTGTTTTGGGGGAATTCTAAACATTCCCCTTCCGATTCTTCTTTCAAGTAAATTTTCATTTTTATTTAGCCAAATATTATGTTTAATCTTCTAAGAATAGACATCTTTGGGGTGCAAATGTTGAGCAATACAATTTAGACCAGTTGATGGCACTTGACTGGAGACATGATATCTCAAATTACTGAAACTCACTAAAAAAATTCTACTCTTATTTAAAGGAAATGTACCACTCTTATTTACACACAGTGTACACACACACACACACACACACTTCACATGTAATTAATAAAGACATATCCTTGAGAAAAGAGACTGACTTTGTTGGTTGAAAGGCCACAATACTGAGTTCGAAGTGGCACGAAGCACTAGACAGTGTAAAATGGCGCCAGATTCAATTTGCTTTATTTGTTTGTGTACTTGATTTCTCCTAGAAGCATAAGAAAAACCACTTTGAGCGTCAGCCATAGTGCAGTTATGAACTAGATTTTAACCACAGAGTAACTGCATCTATCCCAGAGAGGGATACTCTCCATCCAATGAGAGAGCAAAGGGAAAGAACAATTTGCATTATTTTCAACTTTGTCTACTCTGCCCCATTAATAAACCCATGTGCAGTGTCTGTTGTTCATAACTAAGTCACAATACATGAGTAATCTGAGAGTCTCAGTGAACTGCTATCACAGAAAATGTTCATTAACAACCGTATTCTTCCTAACACTAAACAAGATGAAAGGAGGAACAAAGGTGAAAAAGTGGAACAAAATTATATGGTATCTCTATGGTCTGCCATGTAACTCACTAGAATCAGTTCTTGGAAGGAATTTAAAGATGTTCATGAGAATTGTCAGCAGGGTAGAGGTGAATGAAACTCGAGAGAGCCATAGGCAAAGTCCTCAGAGCCTAGGCTCACCCTCACAGTTGAAACAAACTCAAGGTCAGGATTTTAGGTTAGAACACGAGCTGGAGGCTTTTCTTTCTTCTCACTTGTCCACCTAATCCCAACCACTCAGCATTTATAGAGTGTAGGAAGCAGAGATCTGTCTCTTAGGCAAACATAAAATGGGGACATGGGTTTGGTCTGTGTTGAGTCTTAGAATGTTAAGCAAGCACCCTGCCCTTCACTGAGACTCTTCTCTGTGAGCTACCAGTTAAGATATGATGTAATGGAGCTCTGGAAAGTCGGCTCTTCGTCGTGCCGCCATGATGGGCCACCGTCCAGTGCTCGTGCT
Organism: Rattus rattus; assembly: GCF_011064425.1. NCBI lineage: Eukaryota > Metazoa > Chordata > Mammalia > Rodentia > Muridae > Rattus > Rattus rattus. The sequence continues at coordinate 29,065,221 of NC_046158.1, forward strand.
CAGTCAGAATACAAAGCGTGAGTCTGGAAGAAAAGTTCAGTCTGGAAATATCAATACTGCAAAGATAATTGCAGACATCATCCGGATCTGTTTGGGACCTAAATCTATGATGAAGATGCTTTTGGACCCAGCGGGAGGCATTGTGATGACCAATGATGGTAATGCCATTCTTCGAGAGATTCAAGTCCAGCATCCCGCAGCAAAATCCATGATTGAAATTAGCAGGACCCAGGATGAAGAGGTTGGAGATGGGACCACATCAGTAATTTTTCTTGCTGGAGAAATGCTGTCTGTGGCTGAGCATTTCCTAGAGCAGCAGATGCACCCAACAGTGGTGATCAGTGCTTACCGCATGGCACTGGATGATATGATCAGCACTCTGAAGAAAATCAGTACCCCTGTTGATGTCAATAACCGTGATATGATGTTGAACATCATCAATAGCTCTATTACTACAAAAGTTATCGGTCGGTGGTCATCTTCGGCATGCAACATTGCACTGGATGCTGTTAAGACTGTTCAGTTCGAAGAGAATGGCAGAAAGGAAATTGACATCAAGAAGTATGCAAGGGTGGAAAAGATACCCCGGGGTATCTTTGAAGACTCGTGTGTCTTACATGGAGTTATGATTAACAAGGATGTGACCCATCCAAGAATGCACCGCTATGTTAAGAATCCTCGAATTGTTCTACTGGATTCTTTTCTGGAGTACAAGAAAGGAGAAAGCCAGACTGACGTTGAGATTACACGAGAGGAAGATTTCACCCGAATCCTGCAAATGGAAGAAGAGTACATCCAGCAGGAAAGGGCTTCTCAGATTTAGCTCAGCACTACCTCATGTGGGTCAATATCATAGCCATCCATAGAGTCCGGAAAACAGACAATAATCACATTGCTAGAGCCTGTGGGGCACGGATAGTCAGCCAACCCGAGGAACTGAGAGAAGATGATGTTGGTACAGGAGCAGGCTTATTGGAAATCAAGAAGATTGGAGATGAGTACTTCACATTCATCACTGACTGCAAAGACCCAAAGGCCTGCACCATTCTTCTTAGATGAGCCAGCAAAGAGATACTATCGGAAGTAGAACGCAACCTCCAGGATGCCATGCAAGTGTGCCGCAATGTTCTCCTGGATCCTCAGCTGGTGCCTGGTGGTGGAGCCTCTGAGATGGCTGTGGCCCATGCCTTGACACAAAAATCTAAGGCCATGACTAGTGTGGAACAATGGCCCTAGAGGGCTCTGGCCCAGGCTTTAGAGGTCATCCCTCAGACCTTGATCCAGAATTGTGGGGCCAGTACCATTCGTCTGCTTACCTCCCTTTGGGCCAAGCACACACAGGAGAATTGTGAGACCTGGGGTGTGAATGGCGCGATTGGTACCCTAAGTGGACATGAAAGAGCTGGGTATTTGGGATCCATTGGCCATGAAGCTACAAACATACAGAACAGCAGTGGAGGCTGCAGTTCTGCTTCTGCGGATTGAGGACATTGTCTCTGGCCACAAGAAGAAGGGTGATGACCAGAACCGGCAAACCAGTGCTCCAGATGCTGGCCAGGAGTGAGTGCTGAGCAAGGTGACTGAACCACAGAACCAGCAGTCTCCCCTTTCCTGAGCCAGAGTCCCAGGAACACTGTCGACATCTTTGTTTGCAAAGGATCAGGTTGAGGAGCAGCCCTCAGTCTGTCCCATCTTGGTTTGTAAAAAGCACTGACGTGTATCTCTTCTGTTGTAAGCTTCCATTCAGTTTGCTTCCAGTGATTAAATCTAAGTCATTTGAAAAAAAAAAAAGATATGATGTAATGTGGTCAACTTATGAGAGAGAAACGCAGTAACGATTGAAGGAAGTGAACAGCTGACAGTTCTGGGGTACCCACAGCACCGTCTGTGTACTGTTGGAACTCTGTATGTCGTGGTATATCAGGCACTGGTCAAGGAAGGCTCTTTTGTCACAGATTATTAAAACCCAAATAGCAGTCACAGTTGATGCTCGTTTTGTACCATGCAAAGGCATGGACTGTCCATAGCAATTCCTTCTGTTTATCATTACCTCATTATTGAAGAAACCAAAGCTGTCGTAGAGTACTTGCCGATGCCACAGTGTGGAAATAGAAGGTTGTGTTCCAGTTGTCCTGGTGGCATCAGGGTTCTCTTATTTCCTGTGAGCCTAATGGCCGACAAAGCCAATAAAGAAGAGACAGAAAGCCCAGACCCATCAGGACTGTCTGCCAACTCCACTTAATGCTTGAAACATGTGTTCTCAAAGTGCTAAATGACATCCTAGTCCCAAATTACGGAACTAAATATTTTCCTTAGCCATATCTCACATTGCTTTTTTTTTTTTGCCCAAATAATTCCCATGACCCCTCGAGTCACCTCCCTTTCTTTATTTCCCATACACACTTCTTCGGGGGGTGTAAAACAATCTGGTGGAAGGCTAATGTGCAAGTATCCAGTGGCACGTCCAACAAAGCTGTCATTTTATCAGGAAGATGTGAAAGCTTGTCTCAGAAACTGAAGCTTCTTAGGAACGAGTTGGAGCCTATTAGAAAATTAAAAGTATTGTTTAGTTAGGAGATAGGATTGACGAGTTTCTCAAGAGCCCCAGCTGAAGGTCAAGAGTTTCAGCCACTTGATGCATTAATGATGAAAATCTTGGTGGCCACAAAGGACGTCTACGCAGATTCATCACTCTAAGAACAAGTAATGGGCTTACACCATTATATTAACTAAATTTTGAGATCTGCTGTGAAAAAAAAAAAAACTGTATCAGCCAACGTCCCAAAGGCAGCTGGATTTCGTGTGGTTCTTGATTGCTTTGCAGAGTCAGAGAAAGAAAATTAATTAAAGTCAATGCTCAGTAGACTTAGTTGCTATTAAATAGCATTCAAAATCTGATTTCATTTGCAAACTGATTGAATGAAAGAACAACACTACTTTTTTTTTTCAAATTGAGCAAAGTATATTATTTAACTCACTGATAAATCTTTAAATCTAAACAAACCAGAGAACACAGATAGGTCAAAGTACCAAAGACCCATTTATAATGCACAAAGACCCACTACAACTATTGAGGCTAGTAAATATTTCAGTGTCATGAGAGGCTACTGTGCTTAATCCAGCCTGTCCATGTCGATCAATCATTTAGATCCACCCAAGTAAGAAGCATTCTTTTCCTTCCACCTTCCATTCCCTTTCTTCTTTTCTCCTTCAGTGTGCACTTGGGGGAGGACCAAGTCTGTAAATAGTTCCTGTCTATAGATTAGGAACGATGCAGTGGAAACTCTATGCATCTCTGTTACTCTGTCTTGCAAAATGCCAGCATATTGATTACAGAAACAAAGAGACACAGATAAAACACACTGGGATTAGAGAGACCCATCAGGTAAAACAATTGGACTCATTTCAGAAAATTGGAAGATCATTTAGACTCTAAAGTTGAGTGCTTTTTAAAGCCGTATCACACAGAAATGACCCTCAAAGAAGGACAAAAATATTTATGACCATACAGAATGCTTTCTATTCCTATTTTTCTTCAGCCTCTTAATAAACATATTCTTATTAAAAATCCCCTCTGGTTTGTTTGCCGTACAAGTGAAAAAATGTCCATCCCCTGACAGTACACAAAAATTAAGTAGAAAATTTGGTGCAGCTATCCAAGTTGTATTTAACATCAGAATTTTAATTTAATTTCTACACAGTAGGAAAGGGACAAATTATGTAATAATTCTATTTTAGACAATGCATAATGATGAAATATAGTACAAATTTTATTTTATATTGTGAAATTATATGTACTTAGAGTTATATTTTATATATGAGTTTCTTTTGTTAGATGACTGTGAGATTCTTGAATATTTTTTTAAGTAGATTTATAGGGACAGTAAGTGCCACATTGTATTCCCATAGACTATACATTCTTTTTCGTGGATCATCTACTTACTTTACTGATCATGTAAGTCTACTTTCCCTCACTATACGTGTATGTATATATGTATATATATATGAGATAAAATTCAGAGTTTCTGAAGTTTTAATTCTGATTGGTTAGCCCATTGTTTTGGAGTTTCTGGTGCAGGAGGAGCATGGAGTAGGATTAACCCACTCTCAATGGGCTGAGTAAGCAAAAGAGAGGAACAGGAAGCAGGGCCCCCATACCCCTATCCCAACCCCTCCCCACAAAACCCCAAGGGCATTTTGCCAATGGTCTACCACCTTCTTGTGTCCCACGTCTTAGTTCTATGATCTCATAACAGCGACCACTCTGAGCATCAAACCTTGACATTTGAGTCTTTGGAGGACCCTTGTCAGTGGACCTGTAGTTCTAACCTTTATTGAACGTGCTGGAGAGTCTTTGCCTGTCTAGGGGCACCCTTCACCACCTGAGTCTATGGCTTAGATAGTGGCTGCTCTGAAGCATTGTGTTGCTTGCTCTTTGTCTTCTTGTTGGGCTTGCCATCGGGCAGGAGATCAGGAGGTAGGAAAAAACAGACTTGGGGTGTTGGTTACATCTGTTTTCCTCCCTGGGAGGTCTCTATGCATTGGAAGAGCCCCAGCTGAAAGCCCCAGCTGCTGCCAGATGGCCCTTTATATATAACTGCTCTTTCTGGATCACAGTCAAGGCTCCTGTACTGCACTGCCTACAGAGCTGAGGGGAGGGGGGAGCCTGCTGCTGCCATCACTGCCCGTGGGCATCGCATCTCACCCTGGCGCTCTTTAAGCTCTATTCAGGAAGTCATAAATCGTTTCTTTTATTATAAATCTCCTCAAATATGTTCCTTAAGACATGTTCTTCAAGCTGTGTCCATCATTCCTTTGAATGGTTTCTTCATGATCAACAGTCTTTATTTACCCATGACTTGGTGACTTTTAAAATGATGAACAAAATAGACAAAATGAAGTAAACCTTGCAGAAAAAAAAAATTGAGTCAAAGGAAAGAAATAATGAGAAAGGACTAATTAGCATATAAAATGGAAACCAGTTGGCCTTTGCACAAAGAGCCAAAGACAAAGGGAGACAAAGTTTAAAAATGAAGCACTTTACCTGGGGAAAATATTTTTGGTACCCAAAAAGAAAATGTTGTTAATGAGGAGATCGTGACACTATGAACAGTATCTCCAGCTATCTTTTCAATAACTGACTGAACCTGATGAAAAGACTTTCCCCAAAGCATAAGCAGTTACTCTTTGACTTGTACGACTTTATTACTGAAGAGAATCTTTACACAGTCTACAAACAAAATCATCTTTTTCATTTTCAGGGTTTAAGTGGATAACAAAAAATCTAGCTTTCAGTCAGCTTGGACTTTTATGAGCTATGATGGTGAGTTTGAAATACTCTGATAAGTTTCTGCTTATCTTTAAAAATATGCTTTAAATGCAGATAGTGTTAAGCCACCCCTTAAATACTTAAATTCCTAGAGATTAGGTCAGCACTCAACCCTCGTCAGAGACGTTTCCTTGTGTAGCTGATAGTGAGTAACAGAGACTCATAACTGGCTAGTGTGTGGAGAATAAGAGACTATAGAATGTTCGGCCCAAAAGGGGGACGTCTATATTGTACCCTCCTCTCTACCCAGCTCTGAGAGCATTACAAAGAAAGGAGAGGAAAGACTGAAAGAGCTAGAGGCACTAGGGGGCCGCTGGGAAACAGTGCTTTCCAGACATAACAGAGACAGTCACACACAAGAGCTCACACCACCTGTAACAGCACGCACAAGAATTGGACAAGATCAAGCCATTGCTCATTCTAGTGTCTATGGGGAGAGGGTCATCAAGACCCAGCCCTAACTACAACCATTGTCAATTGATGGCTGCTAGCAGAAGGAGAGTCAGTTTTCTTCAGAGGTGGCATCTGGGAGATTGTCCATGTTCCGGTGAATGGTCCTATACCCACTGGCAAAAATAAGTGGACAGAGTGGTCTAAAAAAGGGTACTTGAAGTTGGGAAGGAAAGTGGTGGACAAGTATTGGAAGAGTTAGAATGGAGGGAGTGTAGGTGGATTTGGTTAAAATAAATTGTAGCTATATATGAGATTGCCAAACAATTGCCTAAATAGCTTATTGTTCTACCCTATAACTAAATTATCATGTTTTAAAGACTTAATACGTGAAAGTCTTTGGTCTTAAAAAAATGTGAAGAACTATTTCTGAAACACCAAGACTGTACAAACTAAGAAAGTTTCAGAATCTGTTCTCTGATGGTCACGAGTGTGAATTAAAGAATTAGAAACCTGCTTTTATTTCTTACCAGCTGTGCCTCCATTTCTTCATGTATAAATTGATGATCATAATATGATGTGCTTCCATAAAGTTATTGTGTGCATTAATAGGTTAGCATAGTTTATCCAAGTAGAAGAAACCAGCTACAGGGTTACATCTCTCTGCAGGCATGGATGAATATGCATGCAAGACACACTTTGACCAGATTCCCTGGCCTTAGTGTGTACCCACTGATGCCATAGTCAAGAATTGAAATCCCATAGTCTTGGGAAGCCTGAACCTTGGGAAGTCTGAGCATACACACCCCATGAAGCAGAGGACTTTTCTCTCTGGCTTTTCCCCCACTGCTGTGTAGAAGCAGAATCATGGCAGAGAACTTCCCTTTGTTTTTAAGAAGGTTCAAATGCTGTTCACTAGGTAAAAATCACAGCAAGGTAATGAACTCAGTAGGTCCATAGGATCCCAGCTGCTAACCAGCATTCTGTGCTTCATAAACAGGTCTGAGATGACTTGAAATGTGGGTGGGGTGGATGAGGAGAGTGTGGTGTCTGCACTGATCACTCTACTGAGGAAATATTTTTTAAAACACTGTCTAGACTCAAAACTTAGTGCTCACTTTCTTTCCCTTAAAGTTATTCACACAAATACTTAGAAACGCCATAGGGCTCCTGAGTGTGTGCTCTCTCACATCCCAAGGCTTCGTCAGTCTTTTGAAGAAAACAGATTCTCAATCCCCTTGGCAAGTCTCCCCTTAACAATTTTTGTCTACTGTTTGCTCTGAGAGTGGTAGACCTGGTACAAGGCAAGAAAAAATTTTGTCTCAAATACTAAATCACCAAAGAGAAGTTCTGTCTACTCTTATGCAAATGAATCATAGCACATTTAAACTTTCATAAATCATGCTTTTAGAGATTATGCAATGACATTCTAAGTTACACTATAAGGATCTGCATAAAGCTGGATATAAAAGTTTTCATCTGTATGCTCTTAGTTGAATGAAACATATTAGATATATTTGCTAGGATACTTAGTCTGAGAGGAAATGCAGAAATATTTTTATTAGATCTATCGGGAGATGAGCAAGAATTTCATTTCATTTTGGACCAGATGTACTTAGAGAGAAACAGAATTTACACATCCTGCTGTTTATGTAAGAAAGATATTTTATCCTCACAGATGTCTGGAGATGTGCGGCTCAATAACTGAGTCCCTTCATAACTGAAGACTCAATTCCATGTTTCTAATTACAGTCAGCCTGTCACTCCTATTACCTGGCTTGACACAGCACATTCCCTTGGGTTAGTGTTCCAGACTGAAAGAAAGAGAACACATAGGCCTGTCTTCATAAAGTTTCTCTGCTTATAGGGAATGGAACATTTCCCCTAAAGCTTGATACAAACATCTATTCCTCTATTGGCCTAAACCGAAGCATATATCCTTTGCAGGAAAAAGATCACCCTATGTAACAAAGGCCAATTATAATTCTTCCCTAGGCATTAGCACAGAACCACTGGGAAACAAACCACAGCAAAACAAAGCAAACAAAGCCATTCCACCAAGGAGGACAAGGAGATCCACAACTGTGTCATTAATTCTTCATAACTAACCCACATCCTTCATTGTATCTCCCAAATAGCCTACGATGGTTAAATATTTGACTCAACATATTTAATTTTTATTTGATTTAATTTAATAAAATGAACAAAAGCATAAGAAAGATCATCCCTATTTTGAAATCAACTCATTTTTAGGTTAAAAAGGAACATAGAAAAGAATAGGCTAATGTTTGTTTGGGAAAACAGATCAGTTGTAAGAAACTTACCTCATATATGTGAGGCCCTAAGTGCACACAGACACACACACAGACACACACAGACACACACAGACACACACAAAGAGAGAGAGAGAGAGAGAGAAGAGAGAGAGAGAGAGAGCCTCTTTCACTCTTTCACTCTTTCACTCACAAAACCTTTGCTCATGCTTCTTCAGGCAAATGTCAGGTTACACATGGAACTGTTAGCCATTCCTTGTATGGAACTTCTCTGATGTCCTTGCTGAAACCACAGCAACTTGAATAAACTATTGCTTGACAAAAAATGCTCTAAAATGTCTGGATAAAGAGCAAATGTTGCTTGCTAATACTTGGTGACCAAGATCAAGACTTCTAAGGCATAGAACACTGTTGTTTGAAGATACACGTACCTTGAACTACCAAAGCTGAGAAAATCAGCAAACTGCTGGTCATCATCAGGAGACTCTGAACATCTCCTATACACTTCCTTCATGCACAGTGCCTAGACCTCCCTGGCCAGCTACTATGTGATAAAACTATTCCCGGGAAGATGAAAACCATAAGTCTACCCACCCCAGTCTGGGAACCCATGACATCAAAGTTCAGATACCACCAAAGTCCAATGTGGCCAGCCAATGAGCTTTAGGAGTTACTTACAGAAATATGGGTGAGAGGTTACTTAGCAGAAGCAGAAATGACTCAAAGGCAGCTACATTGCCAAGGCCTACCCGAGAATGGGTGAGAATCACAAGGCTGGGAAACCTACAGCACACTGGGCAGCTCTCCAGATTGGATAGTATCCTTTCCAAGTAACTCGGGTCTAAGCCTCTTCTAGGCAGCTCAGCTCAGCTAATTTCTTCCCCAACCCCAGACAGGAAGAGAGGTCACCAAAACGGACAAATGCAACAAGTAAAAATGCAAACATAGCATGCACCAAATATAAAGTAGGAAGCAGGCATAGGACTCTGAAAATGCCATGGACGTTGTCCTTCTGACGAATACCTTCATTAAAGCAGATTCATGGCTTCCTTTCTGAGCAATATGGCACCTTATTGTCACCTTCCAATAGCACAAGAAGTGGGTCCCTGTTATTTTACAAGTGAGCACACAACAGGGCTAGATTGAACCAGGTTCTTGATTTTGTTTATTGGTACTTCAGAAGAACGTCTCTTGGGATCCCTGTCCCTCCTTTACTTAGCTATTAAAGACAGAAGACACACACTATACTAGAATCTATTGTATGAGGCCAGTACCATATGTAGGATCCAAGTTCTTGTTCTCATGAGAAGAACTGAGGTGAACCAACCTATCTGAGCCCAAGATGTTATTTGCAAGATTCTTAAATCTTCAGAAGTGTAAGTGTTGGGGGGTGGCTTATTAGAATTCTGCTCTGTCATTTTCTTGACAAAGGCTAAGGTGGGGAGAGCACTAAGAACCCCCAAAGGATTCTCAGGATCACACTCCCCTTCTGAAAATCCCCTATACAAGGCAGTGCCCTCTTTGACCTTTAGAGAAACAGAAGACAAAGGAAGCAATTTTTTTTTCTCCTTTACATATCTTGTATCTAATGGGAAAGCAATTTCCATTGTGAGAAAATTAATGACTTAGAAGCACACCAACAGAGACAAACAAAGAGGGCGTATTATTCAATTAATCTTGCTATATAGAGCATTTTGTTTTTGAGACAAAATTTTATGGAGTCCAGGTTGGCTTTGAACTCACTTAGTAAGGACTCCCTTAAACTCTTTCTTTTCCTGCCTCTATATTTTGAATGCTGGACTTAGCAGAGTGCCACCATGTGTAGTTTAACAGAGGTGGGAATCACAATCAAGGTCTCATGCTGGGTAGGCACTCTGTCAGCTGAGTTTCTTTTTCAGCCCTGAAGCCATCTCTAATGATGGTTCACATGGCAGCTTTTGTGCACATCAGTATGTGATTCCTTAAGCAGATTTCACACAGATCACATCATGTAGATCTGTGTGAAAACTATCCGTAAGCAAAGAGCCTGTTTGGATGAATAGAGATAGCACAAGATACCAGCACAAGCTCATAAATTGAGGCACTCCTGTAATTGCTCTCATATTAAAACCATAGCAGAGTTAACTTTTCCTTCCATTTGAGCAATAATGCAAAAAAAAAAAGTAATAAAATTAATGGCATATGGATGAAGAATCATCTGGAGTTGAAGTTTTTGTCAAATTTTCCCAATAGATATTAGTTTTAATAATGAGTTTTTAAAAAATAATTATTTATTTGACTAATTGGAGATTGTGTATAATAACCTTAAACTAGTAATGTTAATGATATACTTTAATTATCTCTAGACACTCACAGATTTTGTTGCTATCTATGATAGCATGAAATGTCAAGTCAGTAATTAAATATTGGCTTTGGTATATTCCCCAGTGTGGGGATCTGGTGTAGCATGTGTTTACATATGATAATAGAAGTTAATATAAATATCAAATAATGATAAAGTGTTTTAGAGATATGGTAACACTTTGTAAAAGTTTCTTAATGTAGCAAATAAAATAAACACTATTTTAATCATGTAATCACTGCTCTGATGGAAAAATGAGGTAGAAAAGATTTGACAAAGCACAAAAATGGATTTAATGGCAGGCAGAGGCAATAACATTAATAAGACTTTGGTCAAATGGAGCTGAGATGAACATTACCTTATGAACACATGTGGGTATTGGGAAACATTCAAGATGTGGACTGATGTTGCCAGAAAATTTGGTTTGGATTTTTTTTTCCTTATTCTATCATGTAAACTCTCACACATAGAGAGACAACGAAAGACATGTATGGAGAACACCTGCATCTCCACAACCAGCATTCTGTGAGTTTGCATCAGAAAGAAACATGACAAAGCATTGGAAGGGAAGGATAAGAAATCTCTCCGGAAAGCAGCTTCATCCTATTAAATTAATAATTTAATAATACATTAAACCAAACTTTTTGCAAAAGCAGAAAATACGAAATAAAATTATACATAAACTCCCATTTTCAAGTATAGCAAAAAGGTAAACTATCCACAAATCAGCCAGAAATGGATAATATCTACCTCAAGGCAAAGGTTTATCTCGCTGAGACACTTAAAGGTTAAATAAGTTGAAAAGCACACTTATCTTTGTGAAAAAAAAACCCCACACATTATAATGTTGTAAATTAATTTGAATTAATGTAGAAGTTTTGTAACCTTGATAAAACAGATCCAATAATTTTCACAAAAACTATTTTTAAATTTATTTCAAAGAAACTGAAGAAAATCTAAGAAAGCAATCTACCAAAAAGAATAACACCCAAAATGGGAAAATGTTTCACAAGAGAAACGATTAAAAGAATGGTTTGAGAATCTCCATGGGTTCCATGAAGCATCCAGAAGTATCTTTTCATGGCTCTCTGAAGAGGTCAGTACCTGTTTAATAGGCTTAGCCGATATCAAGGAATGATACAGTATATACTCAATATTGTGTGATCAATTGTGCAGCTATTTGAATAAATCCAAATGCTTACTCTTTATTTCTAACAGATTACGGTCACACCGTATAATTAATTATTTTTAAAGGTAAAACAATGAATTCTGGGTAATTTTGGACTAAAAATGATAGATCTCAGCAAAGCCAGTATCTTATGCACAATAACTGAAAATATGGATCAGTTTGACAACTAAGCTATTCAAAATGTTTACATCCATTTTTAAAAAGGTTTTATTTATTCTGTGTATATGAATACACTGGTGTGTCAGACACATCAGAAGAGGGCATCAGATCCCATTACAGATGGTTGTAAGCCAACACATGGTTGCTGGGAATAGAACTTGGGACCTCTGGAAGAGCAGTCAGTGGTCTCGCCTGCTGAGCCATCTCTCCAGCCCTACATTCATTAAGAACTGCAATTAACAAAGTAAAATAATAATAATATCAATAGAAAATATACTTGTTACATAAATTACTCTGAAAGTTATAATTTAATAAACAAAACATTATTAAAGGTCAATGGCTACTTATTTTGTAGGAAGTCGAATAAGAATATAAGAATATAGACCAACTGAAAAGAAATACAAACGCCATAATATTAAATTTTTATAGTTTCACTTATTAATAGAAGCATCAGATATATATTATTTAAGGTCTTCAAAGCAAAGACTTCCAAATTATTAACAATACTGGACAGAGAAAATGGCAATTTCAATTATGTACTTGCTAGGTTTCTGATTCAGTCTAACTTGTGTAGTGTTAAACACTGGGCTGGAGAAATGGCTCAGCAGTTAAGAACATTGGTTGCTCTCATAGGGGATCTAACGTTCCCAGCACTCACATAGTGACCCACAGTCACATGTAACTACAGTTTTAGGGGTCTTATGGCTTCTTCTGGTACTACACACACCAGGTGCACTTACAAATGAGCTGGTACATTTTTAGATCATGAAAAGGTACCCACGATGTTCTAATAGTAAAAGGAGGCCTGTCTCTGACTCTGTTGCGTGCCCTTGGATCCCTTTCACCTAGCTGGACTGCCTTGGCTGGCATCACTAGGAAAAGATGCATTTCGTCCTGCTGCGACTTGATGTGCCAGGGCAGGTTGGTACCCATGGTAGAGCCACCTCTTCTCTGAGGAGAAGGGATGAATGGGATGGGGAGAAGGAGTGTGAGTACTGGGAGGAGAGGGGGCCTGTTATGAGAATGTAAAGAGAAATAGATAGATGATACATAGATAGATAGATAGATAGATAGATAGATAGATAGATAGATAGATACCAATAAACATACATACATAACAGATAAATAAACGGTGAGGCTCCCAACACCCATCTCTACCTCTTCTCTTGTTCCATCTGCTTCTCCATTGCTGAGGGATAGCCCTGACCATGGCCAGTCTGCTTCTTTTTCTCTCTTGTTTTGTACTCTTCCAGATACCTCTGTATGTTCTCTCATATCTGCAGTAAAAACCTTCTTCCTAACAAAAGCAGTAAATAAATAAAAGGAAAAAGAAACCACAGACAGCATCACAGCATGAGATTATTTTTATTTGAAAGCATACATATCAATATACATACATGCATGCATGCATACATACATACATACGCATGGACAGAGAACATATAGACTCATACACCAAGCTAAATACAATGTGTCTCAATGAGAGACAGTAATGAGTAATGAAAATAGTCTAATGGGAGACTATTTTTTCTTTTAAGATGTTATATACTTTTGACTTTAAAATTTTAGCTTTTAATTGTTTGGGGATAATTATGGATTCATTAATTTTCTTTTGTAAATTATTTCCTGGCTTATGTTTACAGGTCAAATGACATCCTTCTGAAATCAGTTCTCTCTTACTACCTAAGGGAACCCAGGGATCTTACTCAGCCTTGGCAACAAGTGCCTATACCCACTGAGCCAATGGCCTATGAATTTTCTTAATGAGATTTTGTTGTATAATATGAAAAAATTGTTAAATAATTAAAATGTAAGGAAAAGGATATTAAAATGATTGCCATACGAGAAGCAGAACAAGCTCTACAGGTTCTCTAGTGAGAAGAGACTAGAACAATCTGCGTATGCTTGTATCTAAAGTGTTTGAGTTAACTGTGTAGTGACCTCTAAGTAATTTTCATGCCATTGGGTGGGCCCTGCCATTTTCACCTAATAGCTTGTTATCTTCACAAAGTCCTCATTTAAGGAGCATGCCAGCCATTATTATAGATAGATATCTGGGATGAGAGGACCCCACCTGCCAATTGTGCACAAGAGTCTCTTGCTCAAGAGGCCCAGGGAAGATGAATCCACTCCCTACATGAGACTGAATGGATCATACCTTCCACAAATAGTAGGCATTTATCATGGGTGAAAACTGATACTTCTGAGAGATGTCCTTTCCTCTGTATGCACTATGTACCAAATACTGCCCTAAATTCCTCCCATCATTATATAATTGAGTCTAATCCACAACTCCGTAAGATTATTATTCCTTTTATTGTTTCCAGTGTCTACAGAAGCTCATCACTCCTACAAAGTCACTATCACAAGGACCTTGATATAGGACGGTGTCACAATCAGAGCTTTCTGTCTCTAATGTTCAGAACTTGCCCCTCTTCAGGACATAGCGCAGTGCAGTATCTAGTGGAAGGTTTTTTTGTTGTTGTTGTTGTTATTGTTTTGTTTTGTTTGAAGATAGAAAACAACTGCTACCCCATAAGAATAACAATACCAACCGACGAGAGCTCCCAAGGACTAAACTACTAACCAAAGACTACACATGGACAGACCCATGGTTCCAGCTTCCTGTGTAGCAGAGGATGGCCTTGTTGGGTACCAATGGGAGGAGAAGCCCTTGGTCCTGCCAAGGCTCAACCCCACCCCCAACCCCCAGTGTTGGGGAATGTCAAGGCAGGGAGGGGGGAAGGCATGGGTGGTTGGGGAGGAGGGATGGGATGGGGGTTTATAGACAGAAAACTGGGAAAGGGGATAACATTTGAAATGTAAATTTAAAAATCCAATTTAAAAAAATGTTCAAAGAAATCATTGTGAAGGAATTGATTTTTGCAGAATGATTTACTAAATATTAATATTTTCATTTTAATATAATATAATCTTTATTATACATAGTTTTCTGTCAAATAAAAATTGTTGACTAGAAAATAAAAAGAAAACAACTGCTGATGTTTCTACTCAATTTTCAAAGCTACTGTAGTCTGTCAGGAGCATCTTTAAGAATGTTTCATGTTTGACAAGAGCAACAAAAGATGCAGAGATCAAATTTCCTTGCCGACAAAATAAAATGGGCCTAGAATTATGGTCCCCACACTGAGTATCTAAACACAAGAACCTGGCCCACTCCTTACTCATGTATGTCAAAGTGACTCTATGAATAGAGAAGCTTTAAGGAAAGAAGCTGGTGGAGTTCTTTGTAATCTATGAGGATAAGCAAAGATTTTCTTTACAGGCGGAAGTGACTAACGTTACCTTCAGACTCAAAAGGATTTGATGGAACTACTGGAGAATTATGGTGGTTTGATTGAGAATGGTCCCCACAAGACTCATGTTTGAAATCTGGTCCTTAGTAGGTATAACTATTTAGGAAGGATTAGGAGGTGTGACCTTGTTTCCTTGTTGAAGGAAATACATCATTGAGAGCAGGCTTTAAGGTCTCATAAGACTTCAGAAATCCCATGTCTGTCTTCTACTAACCAATCAAGATCTGAGTTGTCAGCTGTTCTCCCACCACGCCTCTGGTCAGCTATCATGGACTCTAATCCTCTGAAATCATAAGCTCAATTAAATGCTTTCTTTTGTAGTTTGCCTTAGTCATGATGTTTTATTAGAGCATTAGAAAAAAAAACTAAGATGGGCAGCATGGTTTTAAAGGAAGGAGATCATTTCCTAATAATTGGAACTTGGGCTTACTAAGGGATATAGCAAATGGGCTAGTTAGTTACAGTCCACATCATTACTCCAGACAAATTCTTTATATCAGGATATTTAAAAGAAAAAAAAATCTAGGTTAGGGCAGGAGAAATGGCCTCAGAACATTAGAGGACTGGTTGCTTTTCCAAAAAATCCAGGCTCAATTCCTAGTGCCCACATGATGGCTCACAAATGTCTGTAGCTCCAGTTCCAGAGGAACAACAACTCTCTTTTCTTGTCTATTCTGGCATAGCATGCATATATGTATGTATTTAAATATATAAACATACAGAGGCATACATGGAGGCAAAATACCCACATACATGAAGTAAGAACAAACAACTATGGTTTTTTTTTAAATGTTCTACATTAAGACACCTTTCTGGAAACTTTGTGGTATCTGATGAACATGAAATGTGCTTACTAATTCAATCCTCAGGCAGTGAAATGGTTTTATGATTTGACAAAAACACTAGAATACTGATCAAGATAGCATCTTCCCATATAAGCAAACCTGGGTGGAACGTAAGCTAATCTATTCTGTTACTGCAGAACCAATTACTGTTTAGCATTTACTAATACCATGTAGAACAATGTGAAAGTGTCAACCAATAAAAATCCACCCAACAATCAGTATAAATGTCTCAAAGGAAGTATACTTTTTGAACATAGGCCACAGAAAGCTAGAGACCTCTTTTACTGAACAAGTTAATGTATTTACTCCACAATGAAGACAGCCCAGCTGAGCCATCTCCACAGAGTTAACATGAAAATTTCATGTGGTAGCTTCTGATGCAAAGCCTTCCTAAGAAGTAGGTCACCAAAGCAAAGTCTTTAGGGACCTGAGAGAGAGAGTGAACAGTCTGTGAACACATTGTCCCTATGAGGTAGGATAGAGACTGTTGCTTAATGGCTGTGATGCTCACCAAGTGAGTATTTTATACCTTCACAAATAAAGAACAAGGCTAAGTTGTTTCCCAGGCTGATTAATATACATATTAATCACTACAAATATGGAAGAGATCACTAAGCCACCTCACTGCCTCATGTTACCAAACACTAAAAATGTGACCTTCGGGGCTTATTTATCTGACTCCATCTTGACTGTCCCCTTCTAGTTTATCACCTTCCATATGATGGTTCTTCACCATGTAGAACACCTCCTTTTATGCTAAATGATGTACCTATCATGTGGAACTGCAAGTTTGGAAACTTTGGAAACATGCTACCAGATGCACTTTGAAGACACTGAGTTGTGAATATGTGTGTGTGTGTGTGTGTGTGTGTGTGTGTGTGTGTGTGTGTGTGTGTCTGTGTGTGTCTCTGTGTGTATGTGTGTTTTTCTCTTTCTCTCTCTGTGTGTGTCTCTCTGTGTGTGTTGTTTTGTTTTTGCTTTCTCCACTTTGCTATTATAAGCTTTTTCATGGTATGCTGACCACTTTAGCCCTGTTCTCTCCTTCAATGGTGTTGTGGCTAGGAAAACATTTGTCAAACTGCCATTGTTAAGCCTTATTGTCTTGCTGCTGGCAATTTCTGTGGTCTTACGAATTCAACATCACCTCCCTCAAATGTCCCATCATCTACCACACAGACCTGTTGTATCCCTGACATCTCGAGCTCTCTCATAACAGGAAACCTGAGCAGCTTGGAAGCCCATCGTCCAGTCAACCATCATAAGGAAGTTGGGTTTTAGTTCACTGTTTTCTGACTCTCATTGCTGGTGGGAAAGTGAAGGACTCACACAAAGGTAGGAGCAGGACATGAGCCCCTTCAGGATAACCTACTCCTTAGCCTGTGATGCTCATGCTCACTTTGGATCGGGGGTATTGATGTTATCCCGTTCAGTATTCAAGTTGCTCAGTATTCAAGTCTTGGTTGGTTTTCTCAGATTCTTAAGGAACCATACCATGTCAAAATGAACACAAATTTTCTCTCTTTCTCTCTCTCCCCCTCTTCCTCCTCCTTCTGTTTGAATGCTTTGTTGGTGATTTAACTTTGGTGCTTGGGTTTAGAAAGGAAGACTGTGATTTTTCTCTCCCTGGAGTCACTCTCTCCCTGTCCTCTTTCTCCTCACTCTGCCGAGTCCCATGGCTGGCTGCTGAGTGCATGCTTAGGGCACTGATGCAAATCAGTCTCTTAATGGCTATAGATTTCACGTGGAGAACTCCACATATGTTTCTCATTTTTTCTCCCTTTTATGCTGCATACTTGTGCTGAATCGTTTTATTGGCAGTGGGGGAGATGCCAGAATATTTACGGGATCTGGAGGGTGGCAGTGTGCTGCTATTTAGGCTATGTCTGGAGAACACCAGAGTAATCAGTGAGAACGGAAACATTTGGTCAAATAAGCATTTTCTAACTGGTTAGTATAATGCTGATAGCTTAGAGTACTTACCCAAACAATCACTTTGATGTGATTCAGAAACTTAGCACAATACATGGTAAACCCTTCTATTTCTTAAAAATAGAAAAACATTGTTTAAATTGTGCAGTTAATGGCATGTCTCAGGAGAATAAGTTTCCATCACTAATTCCGCTGTTGAGAATTGGGAAGTGATGTGACATGTTCCTTAACCATGCTATGACTGTGTCTAGTCCTCTAGAAAGTGACTGTAGTTTAATATTTATGTGGAGATATGGCATGGTATGTTTGAGAGAATAATAAAAATTAGATTTCCTACAGATAAATATACACATGAAATTTCTAACAAGTTCCAAGTGAATCCTGCCTTCCTAACAATGATTTACTTACCTTCCAGGATCCTAAGATCTCTTAGGACTGATGACCTTGAAAGTGTTACACAGTTTTTATACTTCACATTTCTGTGACTCTTTCTCTTATAGTGCTTATGGCTGTGTACATCCCCAACCATTCTGTCAAGGTCAAACTTTTGTGTGACTGTTATGTGGGAGTTATGGATATGTAAAAACATGTTTCTTCCTGCATCTCATTTAGTGAGGAGGACTCATTCTTGAAGAATTAGGACCTAGGGGTCATAAGGAACCAGGTCTGCCTTAAAAACATCTGGGAGTGGCTTACAGGCACCACCTTCTGGAGAAAATGAGAAGTAAATGTCAAAGTTGATGATCCCTGGCATAGCCTAGCTTTCCTGAGGTGCACAGAGTGATGTTTCCCCTTGCTTCAGATTTAGTTTGACTTCTGCCCCTTAAACAACTCCCTTGCCTTCATTCTAACAATGGGTATCTAATCACCTCAAGGAACACAGAAAACTAATTCTCTTAATCAGAAGAATGCTTCCATTCATTGGAAATTTTATTGTAACAAATTGTTTGAAGATAAATGAACTAACTATAGTTCATACTAAAAATGGTCAAGTAATTTAAATATGACTAGACATTAAAAATGTTGGTGAAGCTCTCGGTTTCAATCTGCACCTGGAGCTGACCCTGTACCACAGCTCTCTGTACCCAGATCCTGCCGGGAGAGAGGTGGTCTCCCAGGAGTAGTTACATACCTGAGAGCACAGGTGAGACCACCACTTCTGCTCAAATACCTGGACCAAGAGGGACCTGCTCAGGGCCCTCAGGACATAGGAACCAAAGAACAGCCAGTGACAGGATCTTTCTGGTTTCCATCTGCACCATGGAACTGACCCTATGCCAAAGCTTTCTATACAAAATTCTGCTTGGAGAGAGCTGGTCTCCCAAGAGTGCTGACAAACAGGCTTACAGGCTGGATAAGCCACAATCAGAGACAGCAAAGACCAGCTAACACCAGAGATAGTCAGATGGCAAGAGGCAAGTGCAAGAACATAAGCAACAGAAACCAAGGCTACTTGGCATCATCAGAGCCCAGTTCTCCCACCACAGCAAGCCCTGGATACACCAACACATGGGAAAAGCAAGATTCTGATTTTAAATCACATCTCATGATAATGATAGAGGACTTTAAGAAGGACACAAATAACTCCCTTAAAGAAATACAGGAGAACACAGGTAAACAGGTAGGAGCCCTTAAAGCGGAAACACAAAAAATTCCTTAAAGAATTAGAGGAAAACTCAACCAAACTGGTAAAAATAATTGAACAAAACCATCCAGGATCTAAAAATGGAAATAGAAACAATAAAGAAATCACAAAGGAAGACAACCCTGGAGATAGAAAACCTAGGAAAGAGATCATGAGTCATAGATGCAAGCATCACCAACAGAATACAAGAGATAGAAGAGAGAATCTAAGGTACAGAAGATACCATAGAAAGCACTGACAAAACAGTCAAAGAAAATGCAAAATGCAAAAAGTTCCTAACCCAAAACATCTAAGACACACTGAGTAGATCAAACCTAAAGATAATAGGTATAGAAGAGAGCAAAGATCCCCAACTTAAAGGGCCAGTAAATGTCTTCAACAAAATCATAGAAGAAAACTTTCCTAATCTAAAGAAAGAGATGCCCATGTTTATACAAGAAGCTATAGAACTCCAAATAGATTGGACCAGGAAAGAAATTCCTCCCATCACAAAATAGTCAAAACACCAAATACACAAAACAAAGAATAGTAAAAGCAGGAAGGGAAAAAGGTCAAGTAATATATACCTATCAGAATTACACCAGACTTCTCACCAGAGACTAGGAAAGCCAGAAGATCCTGGGCAAATGTCATACAGACCCTAAGAGAACATAAATGCCAGCCTAACTCTCAATTAACCCAGCAAAACTCTCAATTACCACAGATGGAGAAACCAAGATATTCCATGACAAAAACAAATTTATACAATATCTTTCCACAAATTCAGTCCTACAAAGGATAATAGATTAAAAAAAACTCCACGTTAGAAAAAGCAAAAAAGTAATCTTCTTTCAACTAACCCAAAAGAAGAAACCTACACAAACATAATTCCACCTCTAACAACCAAAATAACAGGAAGCAAAAATCACTATTCCTTAATATCTCTTAATATCCATGTACTCAATTCCCCAATAAAAAGACGTAGACTAACAGACTGACTATGTAAACAGGACTCAGCATTTTGCTGAACACAGGAAACACAACTCCATGACAAAGACAGACACTACCTCAGAGTAAAAGTCTGGAAAACAATGTCCAAGGAAATGGTTCCAAGAAACAAGCTAGAGTAGCCATTCTAATATCCAATAAAATCAACTTTCAACCAAAAGTTATGAAAAAAAGAAAAGGAAGGACAATTCACACTCATCAAAGGAAAAATCTACCAAGATGAACTCTCAATTCTGAACATCTATGCTCCAAATGAAAGGGCACCCACATTCATAAAAGAAACTTTACTAAAGCTCAAAGCATATATTATACCTCACACAATAAAAGTGAGAGACTTCAATACCTCACAGTCATCAATGGACAGATCATGGAAACAGAAACTAAACAGAGATACAGTGAAGCAAACAGAAGTTATGAACCAAAAGGATTGAACAGATATCTATAGAACATTTCATACTAAAACGAAGGAATATACCTTCTTCTCAGCACCTCATAGTACCTTCTCCAAAATTTACTATATAATTGGTCACAAGACAGGCCTCAACAGGTACAAGAAGATTGAAATAATCCTATGTATCCTATCAGATCACCATGGGCTAAGGCTGGTCTTCAATAAAAACAAAAACAACAGAAAGTTCACAGACACATAGCAGCTGAACAACACTCTACTCAATGACAACTTGGTCAAGGAAAAAATAAAGAAAGAAATTAAAGACTTTTTAGAATTTAATGAAAATGAAGGTACAACATACCAAAATTTATGGAACACACTGAAAGCAGTGTTAAGAGGAAAACTCATAGCTCTGAGTGCTTTCTAAAAGACATTGGAGAGACATACACTAGCAGCTTGATACCACACCTGAAAGCTGTAGAACAAAAAAGAAGCAAAGACACCCAAGAGGAATAGACAGCAGGAAATAATCAAACTCAGGGCTGAAATCAACCAAGTAAAAACAAAAAGAACTGTATGAAGAATCAACAAAACCAGGAGCTGGTTCTTGGAGAAAATCAACAAGATGGATAAACCATTAGCCAGACTAACCAGAAGATATATAGAGAGTATCCAAATTAACAAAATCAGAAAGGAAAAGGGAGACAGAACAACAAAAACTGAAGAAATCTAAAGAATCATCAGATCCTACTACAAAAGTCTATACTCAACAAAATTGGAAAATCTAGAGGAAATGGACAATTTTCTAGATAGATACCAGGTACCAAATTAAATCAGGATCATATAAACCATCTAAACAGCCTCATAACCCTTAAAGAAATAGAAGCAGAGATTAAAAGGAGGATGGAAAGATCTCCCATGCTCCTGGATTGGCAGGATTAATATAGTAAAAATGGCCATCTTGCCAAAAGCAATCTACAGATTCAAAGCAATCCCTATCAAAATTCCAACTCAATTCTTCATAGAGTTAGAAAGAGCAATTTGCAAATTCACTTGCAGGATAGTGAAAAATAATCTCAAAAATAAAAGAACATCTGGGGAATCACCATCCCTGACTTCAAGCTATACTACAGAGTAAAAGTGATAAAAAAAAAAAACAACTGCAAGATATTGGTATGGACACCTACAGATCAATGGAATAGAATTGAAGACCCAGAAATGAACCCACACACCTATGATCACTTGATCTTTGACAAAGAATCTAAAACCATCCAGTGGAAAAAAGACAGCATTTTAATTAAGTGGTGCTGGTTCAACTGCTGGTCAGCATTTGCAAGAATGCAAATTGATCCATTCTTTTCTCCTTGTACAAACTCAAGTCCGAGTGGATCAAGGACCTCCGGATAATACCAGATACACTGAATCTAATAGAAGAGAAAGTGGGGGAACGCCTCAAACCCATGGGCACTAGGGAAAATTTCCTGAACAGAACACCAATGGCTTATGCTCTAAGATAAACAATTGACAAATGGCACCTCATAAAATTTCAAAACTTCTGTAAGACAGAGGACACTGTCAATAGGACAAAATTGCAGCCAGTAGATTGGGAAAAGATCTTTACCAATCCTATATCTGATAGAGGGATAATATCTAATATTCACAAAGAACTCAAGAAGTTAGACTCCAGAAAACCAAATAACCCTAATAAGAAATGGGGAACAGAGCTAAACAGAATTCTCAACTGAGGAAACTGGAATGGCCTAGAAGCACCCAAAGAAATGTTCAACATATAAAAAAGAAATAGGGAAATGACACCCTTATTTATAATAGTCACAAAAGCTGGAAAAACCCTTGATGGCCTTCAACAGAGGAATGGAAGAAAATGTGGTACATCTACAGAATGGAATATTCCCATGCTATCAAAAACAATGATTTATAAATTCAGTAAAATGTTGGAATTTGCCAAATATCATCCTGATCTAACCCAATCACAAAAAACACACATGGTTGCAACTCAATTCTTCATAAGTTAGAAAATAGCCAAATGCTTGAAATTCCCTTGCATGATAGAAAAAATCTCAAAAAAAAAAGGATGATCAAAATGGGAATCACCATCCCTTCTTTAAAGGGGAACTATACTACAGGGAAAAGAGGCAAAAAAAAAAAACAGACACAGAAAACATATTGGCCCTATGGACACCTAAACAGATCAATCCAATTAGAAAGATGGATGAAGACCCAAAATGAACCCACAGGCCTATGGTCAGGAGCTTTGGATGTAAGAATCTCTCCTGAAAACATCAGAAAAGACAGCAAATTAGGGCTGAACGCCAGCAGCAAACCACTGAACTGAATGCAAAGGACCCCCCTTGTAAAATCAGAGAAAGAACTGGAAGATCTGAAGGACCTCCGGATAATACCAGATACACAATCTAATAGAACCAGAAAGTGGGGAAAAGCCTCAAACCCATTACCTAAAGACTAACAGAACACCCTGGACTCTGACCTCAAGATAAACAATGAAAATGGCCTAGTAAAACCAGTGGAAAAGCTTGGGTCCTGCCAAGACTGAGGACCCCAGTGAATAGGACAAAATTGGGGAGGGAGTAGAATGGGGAGATGGGAGAGGAATCCCATAAAGAAGGGAGGGATATTATGTAATATTCAAACAAAGGGAATAACTCAAATGTAAATAAGAAAACCAAATAACCCTAATAAGAAATGGGGAATAGAGCTAATAATAATTCTCAATAATAATAATAATAATAATAAAAGAAATGTTCAACATCCTCAGTCATCAGGGAAATGCAAATCAAAACAACCTTGAAATTTCATCTCTCAGTAGTCAGAATGGCTAAGATCAGGTGACAGCAGATGCTGGCTAGGATGTGGAGAAAGAGGAGTACTCCTCCATTGCTGGTGGGATTGCAAGCTGGTACAGCCTCTATGGAAATCAGTCTGGCAGTTCCTAAAATAATTGGACATAGTACTACCTGAGGACCCAGCTATACTACTCCTGGTCATATACCCAAAATATTCTCCAAGTTTTAATAAGGATACATGTTCCACTCTATTTATTGCAGCCTTATACTGGCTATGAAACTGGAAAGAACCTAGATGTCCCTCAATAGATACAGAAAATGTCATACATTTATATAATGCAATGAGTACTCAGCTATTAAAAACAGTGAGTTCATGAAATTCTCAGGGAAATGGATGGATCTAGAAAACATCATCCTGAGTGAGGTTACTCAGTCACAAAATAACACATATTGGATGTAGTCACTTATAAGTGGATTAGGCAAATAGCTTGGTATACCCATGGTACCACATGAAACCCAAGAGGAAGGAAGACTGGATGCTTCAGTCTTACTTAGAAGGGGGAAGAAAACAATAAAGGGAAGTAGGAGGTAGGAGGGACTTGAGAGACAGAGAGGAGGAGGAGGGGAAAAAGAGGGGCAGAATCAGGTATGGGAGGAGATGGAGATGTACAGAGGGTCAGGAAATTGAAGAGAGGTGTGCAGAAATCTGGGATGGGGAACTGGGGGTAGGAACCAGAACATCCCAGTTGCCAGGAAAGCAAGAGCCTCCCAGGACCCTATGAGGATGATATTAGCTGAAATATCCCACAAAGTAGAGGGAGAACCTGTCAAGACCATATCCAGAGTTTAGGCATGACCCACACCCTCCCGATGAGAGATGGAGTTCCCCACCCATCTCCAAAATTTTAACCCAGAATTGCTCCAGTCTAAAGGAAATACAGGGATGAAGAGTGGAGTAGAGACTGAAGGAAAGGCCATCAAGAGACTGCCCCATCTGGAGATCCATCCCACATGCAGACACCAAACCCAGACAATATTGCTGATGCCAAGAAGTGCTTGCTGACAGGAGCCTGATATATCTGTCTCCTGAGAGGTCTTGCCAGAGCCTAGCGCCTGACTCATACAGATGTGGGTGCTCTAAGCCAACCATCGGACCGATCACAAGGACCCCAATGGAGGGGTTGGGGAAGGACTAAATGAGCTGAATGACCTGTGAAGGCTTGATGCCCAAGTGTTGAGGAATGCTAGTGTGGTGAGATGGGACTGGGTGGGTGGGTGGGTGAGCACCCTCATAGAAGCAGGGTAATGGGATGGAATAGTGGGTTTGCAGAGAGGTAACCTGGAAAGGGGATAACATTTGAAATGTAAATAAATAAAATATCCAATTTTAAAAAAATGTTGGTGAAATAATTGAAAGTACTTAGCTGTAATAGAGAAGATATCAAGAAAATAAAAAAAGCTGGGCATGCGGCCCATGCCTGTAATCACTGTGCTCAGGAGGCAGAAAAGCACAAGTTCTAGGCCAGCCTGAGCTATGACAAAGGGAAGGGAGAGAGAAAAAGAAAGAGGGAAAAAGAGGGAGATGGAGGTAATAGCAAATGATTTATGTTGAATATAATGATGATTAATAAAGTAATCCTCTATGGTAAACTCATGAGTAAAAGACAACAAAATAGTAGCTTAAAATTATTTTACCTGTAAAACATTTTGTGATAATTAGCAAGACTTGGCTTTTCATGTGTCTTTTATTTTATTTTTAGCATGCTTTGGATTTCATTGTAAGCTGCAATATATATATACACATATACACATACACACATACACACATACATATACATAAATACATCTATTCACATATATACATATATGTGTGTATAATAATTTCTCAAAAGATAGACTTCTATAAGTATACATATTTACATTGTAACTGACTACACATTTTTCATTTTATTTTTATAGAAATTCTTATTTTCAATTGTTTTCTTTTTATTAGGATCAGATCAAATCTCACGTGAATTTGTGTGTTTCCTTTGACTCCTGAGAGGACCAAATTCTGTACAGTTCTTGTTTCATAGTGAATTGCCTTAAACTTCTACCTAATTTCTGTCTTCTCTTTTGCCTTATCATCAGTCAAAGAGACAAAAATAATCATGTTTCCTGAGAAAAGATCTGTTTCTTCACAATAATGCACCTTTGAAATTGACCTAGGACATGTCTTAGACAATCTTTTGAAGATTGAGTTGGACAATGTCCTTTTACCTGTCCCATTCCAGAACTGGGTTTGTCACCTAGTGAAACAAATTTAGTACAGCGGGCTTGACCACGGTAAAGTACAGAAGTAGATTTTTGAAAATAATCTCTACATGGATGATTGGATTTCTCCTGGTGTTTTTAATGAAGGGGGAGGGCACTGATTATTTAGACCTAGACAAAATTTCTATGACCTATAAAAAAATCCTCAGTCAGCCAAGTTCTTTGCTCCTCCCAAGGGGCTATTAGTCATTCCAGAGAGAAATATTTATTTTCTTAAACTTACTTTCCAGATGGACATACCTATCTTTCCAGAAAGCCAAATGTGCCTTATGAAATTTGAGAGCAATAATTAATCTTGCGTGTGAGAGCACCTGAGTAGGGCAAAGAGCAAATGTTTTTGAGAAAGTCAATAATAAACTGAAAATGACCACCATATTCGGAATGATTTTTCTTTCCACAAACTTTTTAAACACAGATGTCTTTTAGCTATATTCCCATACAATGAAGTTTTGCCTCAATTTTTTTAAATAAAGGCATGACACCCTGGGAGCTGGTAAACAGCAACAACCAGGAGTTAAATCTAAACATGACTGTACTACAGTTCATGCACCTGCCATCCCACAGTAGGCAGGGTTAGCATTTAATTTTCAAGTTTTGTGTATAAACTTGACAATGTTGAAGGCTTAAGAGAGATTTTTTTCTAGCTGGTAATTCTTAAGTAAGGAGATACCTACGTTTTATAAAGACAAGCACGAGCAACATGCTGTCATTAAATACTAGTCCAGGTAGTAGCTGACAAATGCCATTAGTAAGTGTCTGTTGCCTATCGTCTCAGAAGTATTTTCACCTGAAATACTGTTAGCACAAACACATGTGTAGATAAAGGTTGCTATCCTATAGGTGCATATTTAGAACTCTTGCTATAGTCTCAAAGGACACCAAGGATAGATATCAGGGCTCTCTTGGAGGACCATTAAGAGAAAGCCCTTTTCTTCTAGCATATACACACGAAAAAATGGAATCTACCTTTGGCCCTGGATAGAGAGACATGATGCTCTGATCAACTCCAAAGATTAGAATACAACATATCATTGTTCTGTCTTCCCTTAAGAGTCAATCCAGCTGTGCCTGTCAATCATCTGGCCAAGAAAGACCCCTCAAGAAGACCAATACTGATACTGAAGTCTTTCTCATTCTTTCTCTGGAGCTATCCAGACAGTGGCTATCCAGATAGTTCTCCACTGAGAGGCTTCATCCCTAGCTGGATGGAGACAATTTGGAGAACCACAGCTAAGCATTGGAAGGGGGACAGTGTAGGGTGCTCGGGGAATCTTGTGAAGGAGGAGGGAATAGAACTGAGTGGGATTCAGGAACACCATGTGAAGACCTGTAGAGTCAGCTAGCCTGGGCCCATGGGCGCTCACAGAGTGAATCACCAACCAAACAGCATGTAGGGGCTGGACCTGGGCACCTAACACATTTGTTAACAATTTGGTCTTCATGTGGGTCTTCTGATAACTGGAGCATAGGCTGTCTCTGACTCTGCTACCGGCTATTGGATCCCTTTTCCCTAGCCGGACTTCCTGGTTGGGCCTCAGGATGTGCTTTGGCCTACCGAAGCTGGGTGGTGGTGGAGGGATTGCGCCCCTTCCCTGAAGAAAGAGGGAGGAGATAGTGGGGGAGTGACTTATAGGGGTGGGACTGGAAGAAGAGGAGGGACTTGGACCTTGATTGGGATGTAAAATGAGTAAAACGAAACCAAAACCAAAACAAAAAGTATAGAGAGTCAGAGTAAAGGCAATGAACAAGACCACTCAGTACAGAAAGACCGTTCATTGGAACTAAACTGCCTGGTTGTGTCTCAGGGGGCAGAGGTTGCTGGCAAATCCTTGTCAGTTTTAAGGGTGCAGGCTGTTAATGCCAGTCAGGAGCTAGCTATCCTTTCGGAAGATAGTTGACCCTTGGGGGGCAGATAAGAGACGTAGTGGTTTTCCTGATAAACAGAAACCCACCCTATGAGATTTCTAAGGTATTCCGAGTTTAGCCTTGTGTTTACCCAATAACAATCCTTCCGTTTACCCAGTCAGATCAGAGTCCTTCTGATTAGGACATGGTCACCAGCACTGCTATTTCAGGGCAGATAAATCAATCTAAAAGAAAAGGTAATGGTTGAATACAAGTACAATGGTTAGGTGGTTAGGCCGATATTAGGATGTTTAAAGGCCATTGGGGACAAAATCTTCTTTCATGGACTTCGGACCTGACCTCTGGTTTCCTTCATAACCTTCAAAAGGAGCCCCTCCCTAGGATTTAATGTACGGTCTGAAAAGCTGGAGGTATCTGATTCATTTGTTGATTCATGTTAAGGAAAAGCTTCTTCCTCCGGGTCAAAAGAATAGAATCCAAGTTCTACTTCTGGCCCTCAGAGTGGAGAGACATGCTAAGCTACCCTCAAACACTGTAGATTCCTTTTAACAGTTAGTCTAGCTGGACCAGTCAATCACCTGGGCAGGAGTCACTGTCCCCCTCTCTTAGAATATCTGAATTCACTGGAAGACCTACCGAGCAGAAGGTAGGACTCATTCTTCCTTTAATGAGGTACTGCGCTTATCCTTCCCGGAAGCCCCCGTTAATGCAGCCATTTCCACAGCTTCCCACGCTGCATTTTCCAGTCGGACTTTCTTAAGTTACTCAGAGTAGCACCACCTTCTCTTTTCTTTCTACCTTTGTCTTTGGACATCCTGCTTTTTGTCTTGGGCAGTCCTGCTTCGTCTGGCTCTCTAATTTCTCGCTTCCCTGGCCTCCTCACCTTTGTGCCAGACAGCCGTTTGTGACCTCAATCGCAAGGCTCTCTCCTCCAGGTTGCTGCTCTGTAGCTCTAGGTTGTTTGCTCTCAGGCTCTAACAAAACTGACCTCATGCTTCCTTCCCAGTCCTTTTAAGAAAATCGTTTCTTGTTGAGACTTAGGATTCATAGGAAATTCTCATTTCCCCAGTAACGAAATGTCTGGAGCAGTGGAGAAAGAGAGATTGACTGGTATGAAGTCCTAGATTCTTCTCTGATGCTAAAAAAGAAATTCACAGAAAAAGAAAAATGAAAGAAAGAAAATCCTCTTTTCTCCCTCTTCTTCCCTTCTTTCTCTTTCTTCCCTTTTATTTATTTCCTGAAGCTTAGACTAAGAGTAGGGCCTTGCCCTCTCTAGGCACTCCTTATGCTGAGGTGTAACCCTAAGCCTAAATGTGGGCTAGCTCATGCACTGTTGCAGGCTGGCCTCTCAGTTACAAGTGACTAGAAAACTGCTTATTTTCCTCTTGAGCATTTTACTTTGGTTCAGTCTACATGACTGGAATTGAATTGCCAGGATTCCAACAGACCCTTCGTTATCTGAGAAAAGGTTCAACAAGTTCTTCTCCACTATTTACAGCCACGAAGAGAAAATTCTTTAATAAAACTAAACAGCGGCATTACGGGGCTCTTTGAAACGCTGATATAGGACTATAACCCTAATAAAACCAACCCTCTCTAATTATCTCAGCATGGGTCATACGCAAAAAAAGTGCACCAGTGGACATTCATTCAGGAGTGGAAAAACCAATCCCAAGCTCCAGTAAGTGCATGGAGCTTCCGCATGGAGAGAAAGCTCCGCCTCTCACAGCAAAGCAACCTTCGACACACTCTCTCCTCTTCCATCCTGAGAAGTCAAACAGGAGAATCATGGTGGCTCTAAGCTTTTGTCTCCAAGCATATCCAAACTCTGTCTGCTGGAGCTAAGCTCCTGTTGGCTCTCTTCTACCCAACCTAAGCATATATTTTCAGTCTGAGAAAATGTCCTGATGCAGGGAAGGAGGACTCTTGAGAGGGACTCTGCCAAGGCTAGGTCTCATGACACAGCCAGCTGTGAAGATGGCCAGGTAACATAGCTCAATGGTTGTGATTTCATCTAGAAGGCTGAAATGACAGTTCGCCTTCCATACATATGAGACCTTTTGCATCCTCCACACATGTCTGCATCCCCAGAAGGTATAAGGTAATGTTGGCTATGGTGTGTTACCAAAAGAAAAGACAACACACCTACATTTTGTACTAGAAGTTTCCTACTATGAGCAACTTAAATGGGGGAAAAATTGAACCTGAATGACCATGCATAAGAGGAACAACAGAGAAGTCATCTTAAGGCAGGCATGTGGCAACAGCACAGTTCTGTCTGTGGGAAATAGGTCTAGAACTGCAGACAAGTACCAGGGAGGTTGGTGACCATACCGAGGGGAAGGATATTCCAGAGACACAGGGGCAATAGTAGGAGCCCATGTGTGACACTCTTGTCATCAATAGGGTAGAGAAATAGTGCAGCTGAGTTGATGTTCACTCCATGGTGAAACCCCCAGGAATGAGTTTGACACAACAACCAACACACAGTAGGTACTCAGTCAACTTTATCAAATGAAGAGAATGTGAATTGTGGAGCAAGTCTACATGCTTCATGTTATAGAGAATTCTTTGAACATACCTCTTCTTTTAAAGAAGATAGTGGGCTGTGGTTTACTACTTGATTGTGTAAGTCACTATCATTATCAATAATGTGACATCAGGCAGAGCCTACTCAGAAGACACTGATGGCTGCACTGGAGTCCCTTAAGGACCTACCACTGGGGGATGATTTCTAAATCCCAGGCTGTGATCTACCAAGAAAGCTGGCTTGGTGAGTATTAATGACACTGGCCTATTATTTAGACTGATGCTTGAAAAGGAAGCAAGTAATTGGTCGAAAAATGCGGAGTGTGAGGTACCGAAAGTCCTGCTGCCTTTGAGGCCACACTAACTTGCCTTCAGGAAGCCTTTCTTAGGCACTCTCTCTAATATATACCTGGCATGCCAGTCCACTCTGTGTTGCTAGAATAGCTATAAGGGGCTAATTTTCCTCCTTCCTAGCCAACCCATCAGATTCTTCATTTTCCACATTCTTTGTTGCTTAAAAATGTCTGGTAGCTGCTCATTGCTTGCCAGATAGGAGCCAAATTCCTTGGTGAGTCACTCATTCTCTGTGATAGTCTGTGATAGTCTGATTTTTAAAAAAAACTTTTTACCCATTCAGCACTGGAGGAGGCACGCACTTCAAGTGTTCCCTACATCCAGTCTTCCTCCCTTTCTTTCATGATGCTCCTGCTACCAAGGGTTCGTACTCACTTCAAGCCCATTCAAGCTGCCTCACATCCAGACACCTGATAGTCGTAAGACAAAAGTCTGCTCTTCCTTAGGCTGGTGTTTCAAAACCAGAAAGAATATACATATGTGTGTGTGTATATATATTTGTGTGTGTGTGTGTGTGTGTGTGTGTGTGTGTATATATATATATATATATATCTTGTCAGTAGTAAAATGATCAGGCCACCTACTAAATATTTGTTTCTCAAGACTATATCAGGATTTATTCTTCTTAATGCACTTTATTGCATTTGGTGCAATGGGGCCGTTAAGAAGAGTAATAGATGGAAAAAATTAGCATATTGGGTGTTGAGACTGTTTGGGATTTATAAGTGGTGGGTGCATAATAGAACACTCTGTTTCCCCGTTTATATTATTTGATGTTACTGAATTTTAACTTCCTAAGAATTTTCTCAGAGAACAAGTGATTAAATGAATTCTTACATACTCCTAGCATTTATCTGCCAAATTGGAATCCTATCTTTCTCTTTACCTTCGTGTACTGTGCAGGAGAGAGCAAGCTGTAGTGTGGCAGCATTTCGGTTTAAAGGCACCCCTCTACTCTGACTTCCCCAGCTTTTCCTCTTCTGATGAGAGCCTCTCCTGCAGGGTGGGGATTCCTGTGACCCTTGTAGCCTTGGGTCACATGGAAATCATGGGAATTACTCTCTATGCTCTCCAATCTCTAATCTGGGAAACAAACAAGGAAGAAGGGGTTTGTCGCCTCTCTCTCTATCTGTCTCCTGATTCTGCAGGGGAGCTAATCTGAATCCACTATGGTTGTAAATAAATGCCATTATAGATGCTCCTCAGACACTAATGCCTGTGAGCTTTACAATTTACCATAGAAGACAATTTAAAATGGCATTTAAACATAATATTTAATAGGGTTTAAACTGATTGTGAATGGAGTCATTATACCTCCCATGACCCTCTAGCTACCATGAATGATCAGCCTTTGAATATGGATGGAACGGATGAGCCCTTGGGCTATGCATGCAGCCTCCTTCTTTTCCCTTGCATTCTGCAAAATGTCACCAGCTTTATCTTTCTCAAACACTCCCTGACTCAGAAACATTACTAGCGACTTACTATTTGTTCAGAAAAAGCTGAACTTCTTAAGACGGCGTCGTTAACCTCGCACACGTATTAGAAATAGCTGGGGAGTATTTTTCTCATGAAAGCCTCGGCTATTCGAATTGGAAGTGGCAGACATTGAGAGGTGGGTGCTGACACCCTTTTTTAGACCGATTCATTTAATTCTAAATGCAGCCAGAGTCAAGATCCACCATCTTGGAGCATGTTTCTAGAAAATGGCAGGGACAGATGTGTAACATATGGAATAGGAAGGAGAAAGCTAAGTCAGTTGAAGTGCTGATGTCTTAGGAATGAGGAAGATACAGTTTTTACTAAGTAAAAATGGGAAATGAGCCCAAAAGTCATCCACTGCTGGCTACAGGCACTTACTAGGTCCCTCGTGGGGCAACTTTATCAGGTTCTGGCAGGGTTGCAAGCGATGTATTGTGCCATAGTGGTGTCTTGTTAAGTCACTGCTTGCTGGGCTCATGTGTCTCAACTCTGCCTCCTAAGGGATAAGAACTCCACAGGCAAACTTTTATTGGCTTATAATTTTTCCCTAACATAACTATGAAGAGGAAGACAGGGTCCTGTATATTATGGCTACTCACAGGCTGCCCCTTCCCCACTCTGGACAAGATAAACTGTCACAATTTATGCCACATGGTGTAAGTGCCAGCAGTTCTGTTCCAATGTCAAATAGACCCCTGAAAGGGAAGACTGATCCCCCCTGAGAGTAGGCAGGGACAGCTAGCACCCCTAACTCATTTCAGGAGGTTTGGCATCTAAGTTTGGCCACGAGACCTAGGGTGGCTTTATCAAAGCACTTTCTGACTGTGCTTTTGAAAATGTTTTTCTCTAGTCATCATCATGAGCTCATGTATTAGGTAATGTCTTGAGCAACAGCCAGAAGGCGAAAATGTCAGCTTTACTGCTCACATACCTGAGAATAACAATGTTGGTTATTATTTTTAAACTATAACATCGTTGGAATGCCTTATAAAGAGAAATTAATAGTGACAACTGTGTCTGTGTATTAAACATAGTTCTATTGGTAGGGGAGGCCTAGCTTACTCACTAATAGTTGTGAAGACTCCTCTCTTTCTTACTCCATCCAACATGTAACCTTCATCTCAGCCATCACAGCCAAGTTCAAACTACCCAAGTCTCTCTGAAACTCCCAGGTAAGTTTCAATCACATTTATTTTCAGATTCCAAATTTAATCTCAAAGGCTGTCATAAAATGCATTGTAAATAGCAATAAGAAATGGAATGTGTGCACATGACCCAAAACTTAGCACTCAGACTGGAAAGACGTTGATGTTTTGAAATCTTAAAATCCAAATAAAGAATGTTAGTTACAAGGGCTAAGTATGTATACATAGCAGTCCAGGGGAGGATTTAGGATGTCTGCCAAGGTGAAGTTTTTCTTTTAAACGCATCAAGTTCTTTACCAATGAGTCATCCTTTAGCCATAGTGAAGACCAGTGGAGACTTTTAAAATCTCTAATCTAGTTTAGTGGTACCGTGTAATGTGTTCCTGCTGGCTTTTGCTCCCTCCAGGCTTTCTTTGAAAAGATTCATTTATTCATCTTACATGTATGTGTTCTTTGCTTGCATGTATATCTGTGCCAAACATATGTGCGATGCCCAAAGATGTAAGAAGAGTGATCAGAGCCCTGAGAACTAGAGTCACAGATTATTGTTGGTCATCATATGGGTGCCCAGAGCTAAACAAGAGTCCTCTGGAGGAGCGGCCTGTGCTCTAGCCAATAGCCCTCTCAACAGCCCTTCACCCCAACTGTTAAAGACTCCTCCTTTGTTGGCAGCACACATGCCTTGACCTAGCCAGGAAACCGGATAACCTTCTGTTTTTGCCAGTTCTGGTTTATATGAAATGTTGCACTTAGACAAGAGAGTCTTACGGGCTGATCACTACTCTATGTAAGACCAAAAGACTTAACAAATACAGTTCCGCAGCAAAGACCATTGGAAAATAGGCAACCACGGTATTAAGAGCATGGACTAACATTCAGTTTATCTCCCCTCAGAATTCGAAGAAGCAGCAAAACCTGAAGACAAAGACCTGCCTGAGAGAACGAGGAAGTGAGAAATGAACAACAATACCAAACTCGCTGAAATTACATATGTATCCATCCGTTTACACCTTCCGAGTTTTTATTATATATGGGTCATCAATGCAGACTGAATTTTTTAATTTTATATTTAATGGGTCCTTGCTAAAAATCACCCTTGTAAGAAAAACTATGGCCTCAAAGGCAATTTGGTTATTTCTTCAGACTAATCTCTTTCAGGGTTAAAAATGCAAATTAAATATATCCTATCATCAAACCATAGTCTATTTGTCAATGAATATAAAGTAGTATCTGGAGATGTTGTTGCTGAGAGACTCATCTCTAGCTGAAGAGACATACACCTTCTTCTGTACAATGTCTTTGGGCCTTCGAAGAAAAACTGTGATCACGTTCTTCACTACACAGACTAACTTACTTTCATAGATATCCTTCTGATAAGAGTTGTAAGCTAGGTTGGATTTGCTTTTCTCTAATATATATATACATACACATATACATATTTACATGTATAATATATAATTATATTAGACATTAAATCTAGTCGTATGTACACATGTGTGTTTACATTTGATATGTATGTATAGAATTAATATAAACTAAGTACAAGTGTCCTGTAATCTCTCTGTCATGCTGTGTTGAGAACCAGGACCATGTTTAGCTTGTCCTTTGATATTATGTACTGACAGCAATGTAAGCTATATTAGTAGGATCCTGCGAGTATTCATTTTAACTAAATTACTGTCACAATAATGTCCTTTGGTACATAGTTTTAGGAACAACTCTCAAGGGTTCTCCAATGAAGATTACTTTTGTATTATTGATTCTTGGTAAAGTCCCCAAAAGACCATAACAAAATGACAATAACAACTCATCTAAATATGCAAGAAGTATGATGAATTATGTGCTATTCTGTGGTTTTACTAACTGAATTGTAGGTTCTGAGGTCCAAAGATGAGAAAAGACCATTCATTTATTTTATCCCGATGTGCTTGGAAGGAAGTGTCCCTTAAATTTTGTTTGATATGAGAAGGTAATGTGCTCAGAGATCAGTTGACAATTAAAAAAAAAACAAAACAAAACAGGAGCAGTTGACAGCTGAGAGAGTTCAGTAGGAGAGGACCAGATCCCTCCTGGTCACCTTACTAGAAGCTCTGATGAGTTCACAGTGGAGAAGCAAAACACCCTGTGCATTGTCTAAGGCTGTGCAAGCTTTGAGGCGAACGGATGCAGGTGTAACGTAATTACAATATCTTTTGTTTACAGGGCACAATACAGTTTGTTTCCCATTGCGGTTCTTTTAAATCTATAGAAAAAAGCATTATCCCCGTGTTATAGGCAAGAAAACAACCTTGGTCAGATTTGGTAGCACTTAGGTTTCCACAGTAGATGGGGCTATCATGGAGCAGACCTGGCGTCAGCTCTCCCATCTGCAGGTGGCTCTGGACTTGCAGTCTCTTGTCAGCAGAATCCTTTGGGAAACATCTTCAGCCTCAAAATCAAATACAAGACACATATAATTGCTCTGGGCATGAAATGGTGTATAAAAACAGCCCCGTTAATAGCATAGTAACCCAAGAGGTGGTATCTCATTGCACTTTCTTCTCTCCACACCCTAGCTATCCTATCTCAGAAGCACCCACTGGTGGGAGATCAGTGAGCTAGCCACAGTTTGGAAAATCCCCAAACTCTAAAATGAAATATTTCTGAATACATTTAGCAACAAAAATCTTACCTCAAGTAGCAGGCCGATTCATCACCTTGTTTTTCATTATTTAGTAAAAGCACTCACTCCTTGGTCAGCAGAAAGATCAGTATTTGCAAGGTCATGGGAATTACAAGATCAGGAGTTGCCACTGGTAACCGTGGGACTATGCTGTTGTTAGTACTGTTGCATGTTATCCCCCAATAATCCACTGGGATCTGACCCGCTCACTGAGATGCTACATGGTGGTGGGCAGATAAAGTTCTGACAGGGATTGTTTGGATGTAAGAGTCTAGGTGGTGCTAGGGTCGACAATATGGCTAAGTTTGCAGATATTTGTGTTTGCAGTTCTGACTTACGTTGAGCTGACACCGCCTCTGAAAACCTCTGTTTAGAGCCAACGTTCTAAGGACTTTTCAAGCCCGTTGGGAAACTGAAGATCAAAGACAGCAGGCAATGCAGATCCAGGTCTGAGTGTGACTTTGCACTTCCTCTGTCTTTGGTAGCATTACGGGGCTACTTCTATTAGCAGAACTCTTCAGCGTTGGGTTGACTGTGACATTTTTCTTAAAATAGTTGATTTGCTGTGGCTCTGGTTAATTAAAAATAGTGAGGGTAGTCATTTACTTTTCCCTAATCTTAGTCTGGATCTGTGCCATTTTTAAAATGTCCAGAAAGCTGCATTGGTTTAATTTCAATATTACTCTGCCAATTTATTTCTTTTAAGAAAACAAACCTTTTAAAATAATATATGAGGTTTATAATGCAAGCACCTCATGATTTTCAGGAAAGAGCTCTAAACGCCCTTAAGTGATAAAAGTTGCCTATTGCCGGTCAGCTCAGTCTGTTTCTTAAACCTGGAGTCTATGACACTTATTTGACAGTGGGCTCTAGTGTGCGTAGGACTGCCAGGCATGTACCCATCATGGCTGGGCCCTGACCAGGTAGGAGCAGATGATGACAGCATGGGTTTGGAATGACTAAGTCACTCAGGATCTCAAGTAGATCTTGACTCACAAAGTCCTTTTTGAGATAGGATCACCACAAATCCTAGGTGCTCAAGAGGAGACAAGGTTCCCTCCAGTGTTTAGACTCCTGCTGGATCCACAGTGCAGCCTTCCTCAGGCCAACAGGACCCTCCCCAGCAAGTATCCCAGGCCATTTGGTTCTTCTTAGCAGAAGAGCTGGTGCTTCAGAGGGGATGCTCCGGAGACCCTGGCTTGGCTCTCTAGGACAGTGAGGAAATGGGTAGGACAGATTGTCACAACATAATGTAAACCTCACCCATGAGGAGCCAACGAAACAGTGCCAGACAATGGAAAGAAGTAAATTAGGATGGTGTAATTTGTATTAGAACATGCCATGTACCCTCATGATAAAGAAAGAAATTTTAAGAGGGAAAACTGTACAAACCATAGGAAATTTAGAACATTAAAATGAACTTCTATAGAATGAAAGATACCAAAACAATGTAACACCAGTTTTGTAAAAACTAGAAAACTACATATTAAATATACTGTGCCTGTATTACTTATACATATAAGAGGCATAATGCACATATATGAGGTGTATATGTATATATATTTGTATATATGGAGAGAGTCTCTCTATTTTTCTGTTTGCTTATGTAGGGATTCTGCAGTACTGTCATAAAATATGATTTTTAAAATACATACCAAATTTAGAAATTGCTAGAGTTTCCTCTGGGAGCAGAGTTAGGGAAAATTAGGGGATTTTTCTAACCTGTCTGTTATATTTTATTTCTTTAATATTTTGTTTATCTGTTAAAAATGGCAGACATGTTATTAGTCAATGGGTTTGCTTGGTAGACACATGGGTATTTGTTATTCTAATAGATGCTTATGTTGTAAAGATAGTCTAATAATATGCAATGTAAAAATGTTCCACAGTTTGGTAATTCCTTCATTCCCTGAATGGGGAAACACAAGGACTAATTGAGAAACCTGAGTCTTCAAGAGTTCTTCATCTTCTGCAGCATACATCAAACGCTAACTCTCCATGTCCTCATTCATTTCCCTAAATTATACATAAGAGGCATAATGAAGATGAGATTACTACCGGTGGGCTTAGGTCCTCTCATCCCAGTCTCTCGCTGCCTTTAGACTGCCAAAGGTCGTTTCCACATCCTCACAGCTGTCGCCCAGGCTTCTATAATATATGCTTTGTTCTACTTCCTGTCCCAGCGTCCACATCCTGGAAGTCCAGAGAGGTTCGTTTGCTGAGTCCCTGGATGAGCTGGGGCAAAGCCATAGTGGACAACTGTTGCTGACTGGGCTCTGCAGCTGCTACTCCTGTTGTTCGAGAATGTGCACTTTAGCATCATGGCCCACTCCTGCTGCTAAACTGCTCTTTCAGTCTTTTAATAGATTCTTGGGGGAGGAGGAAGTGGAGGCGGAAGTTCACTCTATTCACTTGTAAGTCAGGCTTAGTCAGATTGGCATCTGGCACCGTGCCTACTGTTTAGACAGATGGCATTGTTTTCTGTTTTACACACACACACACACACACACACACACACACACACACACACACACATACACACACACACTCCTGAGCCCAAGCCATATGTCCCTGTGACTCAAGATGTATTTCACTGGACAATGTTTATTGTATTTAATCTCACAGTGAGGTTAAACTGAAAATGCACATTCTTCGCCATTCATACCACCCGATCAGATGAGGTTCATTCAGGTTTTTTTTTTTTCCAAGATGGCAGTGGTAAGGCTGCAGGAAATGACACTGAGTTCAATGGTACCATTATCTTAAATGAAGCAAGTGTGAAGATGGTAAGGGGATGAGTGTGGCAAGGTCTCTCACACACAGAGACATGAGAATCTCTCCAGAGGATACTTTGTAGAATATTGAGGTGCTTAAAATATCCTGAATTTCTAAAGATAGAGGTGAAGACTTCTTTCTTCTTCAACCCTTGTATGGCTGGTTCCCTTTGAAATTAAATGCTTCCCAGAACTCACCGAGACCAGACCTCTCACACTCTAGGCCCAGAGAGTTCAGGGCAGCAATATGTCTTCATAGGTCAAGTCCAGCCAGCTTAAGCATTTTGTAAATAAGGGTTTATTGGAATCCACCGGTGCCTACTTTACAAATTGTCCACGGCTGCTTCCCCACTGCAGTGGGGAACACTTAATAGTGCTGACAGAGACCATATGGTCCCAAAGCCCCAAATATTTACCATATGGCCCTTTGCCAAAAATATGTGCCAATTATGAATAACACAATTTTGTGTCCTGGAAGACTGAGTTATACATTATTTCTGAGAAATAGCCAGTCAAAAAATATGTTCATAGTCAATGAATGCCAGGCTTGTACCATGTGACCAGCAAAACCACAAGCAGAATGTACCTATTTTACTTTTTGAGTGTTGCAAAATTGAATAAACAGTCTTAATGAATTAGTCTCTTGGTAGTTTGTTTTTCCTTGCTTAAAAGAATAGTGCTGGGGGTGTCACTATACCTGACTTAAAATTATACTAGAGATCTATGGTAACAAATATAATATGGTATTGGTACTAGATTAAAGTAGAGAGGCCAGAAACACACATCACTACAGCCATGTAACTAATCTATTAGGTTTTCCTAAGAAGATCTGTTTTAGATGTGCGTGTGTGTGTGTGTGTGTGTGTGTGTGTGTGTGTGTGTGTGTGTGTGTGACTGACAGTTTCTAGAAGTGACACAACATGAAGAAACTCCCTTAAACTTTTGGGCTTTAGTTCGACTCTACTAAGGAGGAGTTGATCTAGATAACAAGAAACCAATGCCTTAGTTCAGAAAGCGCTTTTACAAATAGCATTAATCTACCTTATTATTCATGGTTTTAGACGAGTTCTTCCTAACGTAGTTCAATGGCATTCAAAGGCTGGAACTCCCTTGCAGTTTGCAAGTGTCTCTGTGTTTTGATTTGTTCTGCTTATAATAGAGGTTTTACTGAAGCAAATGTATTCTGGGGTTTGGAGTTTTCTTTGTTTCCAGGACTGACATACCTATCACTCACTCCTCTCTCTTTATATCTCCTTTCTGTATGGCCAATTGTGGGTACTCAAGCAGTTGTTCTAATACCGAAAAAAGCAAAGAGCCCTAGAAAAAGTTATCGAAATGTCACACACTAGGGGCTCAGCAGTTAAGAGCATAGTTGCTCTTCTGGAGGACAGGGTTCAATTCCCAGCACCCACATGACAGCCCACAACTGTCTGTAACTCTATTTCCAGGAGTGCGGCACCCTCACACAGACATACATGCAGGCAAAACACCATGTACATAAAAGAAAAATCAATAAAAAATGGTCACAAGCCTTGGAATTCCAGCATCACAGAATTAGAGTTGGACTGTGAAGATGCTTCTGGGGTCAGGCAGAAGCTGTTGAGTGTCAGGTGAACTCCTCCTTTCCTCCTGGCAATGCTTAGATTGCCATGATGTCTCTCATATATCTGAGATCCTCTCTTTTCCAGGCAGCTGTGTCAATCCTGGTAAAGTCCTTATGGTAGAACCTCAGACTCTGGTCTTCATTTGCAGACCTTCTGAACAGAAGAGATCTCCTGTGTCTTAAATAGTGAGTATGTGGATGTAGTTTTCTGGATTGTGTAGTGTGTTTGGAAATGAGGTTGTGAGATGCATGAGCGTGTCCCAGGCTGAAGTGCGGGATGGAATATGACGCCGTTGGTATGAAGTCTGTTAAAGTCTTTCCAACTTGGCAACTGTTTTCTCCAAAGCCCAAGTGCACGCTCTGGATTGGATTTCCTCCCCCACATCTCAGCTGGCTCTGCTTCCTTTTCTGTGGGAGTCTACCTGGGTGGCTGGGCAATGGTTGCTATGATAATCTTCTGAAACAATGGTATAGAAAGAAAATGACACTAACTTTTACCTGGTTTCTTGTCTAGGAATATCCTGGTAGCTGATCAAGTATCCCCCAAACAAGGTTTGAATGTAATTCTGATATTTCAAAAGTAATGTATAGGAACTGAACACTGGGTAGTTTATGAGGTGCTAAGTCTTAGATAAAAACAAGAATTAATGTATAACAAACAGTCATTGTTAGAACGCCATTTCCAATGGGTTTGTTTTATTTTATACTCCCAAACAGAGCAATGTTGTTCTTGAATTAGAAAATGCATAAGCTGCTCTGATCATAGCCGATTTTGAGAATGTTCTGGAGATCTTAAGAGAGTATAAATAGGACTGAAAGATTTTCAGGGCACAACACTTCCATAGATACCACTGAATTGGTTTTATAAACATTTATTTAGGGATACTGGTGGATTGATTTGATAGAACTCAAACAATGCGTTTGTTTTGCCCTTTGCTTTCCCTAATGCCTTATCACATTGAGGCTCACTGTGTCTTCCATCTGGAGTTTGCAACGCCAAGAAAACAAGAAAAGCTTCAGGTTATATCATTTCTGAGCACTTTTTCCAGCCCTTGTTTTTATATATGTGTGTGCATATTGCAAGAATTCTGCACTGTGTCAGTAAGAAACCTGTATATCCAAGGGAAAACCTAAAATGGAAAGAACCTTATCCCAATGGTGGTTCTTGTTTCTAGTTGGGTGCTGGGCACTTTCACAGCATCTGGAAGCTATAACCATGGATGTAGAATATATTTAGCTTTGACTCTGACCCTTCCTGCATCTCTATACCACCACCCCTACTAGAAGGAAAAGTTGATGTCAGCTGCTTGGTATATTGGAGGAGCCGATGGTTTAGAACCTGAGTTTGCGAGGAGGCTAGGCAGGAGTGCCTGTGAGTTAAAGAACCATGCTGTTGACTCAAGCCTTTTTATTCCTCTGAACTTTACCTACGAAGCAAAAATTAATTGAAAACTTCTTGAGAACCTCAAGATTTTGACACAGAGCATTACAATCTGGTTGTGAAACTGTTCTGAACCTGTTGACCCATGGAAGTGCAGGTCAACATGACCTCAGCCTACATGACTGCATGTTATATATGAATAGGCTCTAGACATCTTGAGAGCACAGGGGAGACATAGCAACCTTATGAAAGAAAGAACAAGAGAAAGAAAGAAAGAAAGAAAGAAAGAAAGAAAGAAAGAAAGAAAGAAAGAAAAGGGGAAGAGAGAAATAAAGGGAGGAAGAGAGAAATAAATAAATAAATAAATAAATAAAGAAAGAAAGAAAGAAAGAGAGAAAGAAAGAGAGAAAGGAAGAATAAAACACCCATGCCCTTGACTTTATTAAGCTACTAAACTGACCAACCTTGTTAATGGCCTAGACTCAATACTTCTTGTTATGGCAAGGAAGAGACTCCTTGTTTTAAAAACCACTTTGTCCTGTGTGTTTTATTAGTCACAACTGAAAACATTCCAACTAATAAGGGAAAAACATACTGATGCCAAGCCTACAAAGGTTCCAGACAAAGGCAGAAAGCTGGAGGAGTTTTGCTCTTATATGCAAATCTGGGGTGAGTCACATAAAAGCTGTGGTCACTGTTTTTCTCTGGACACTGCTGAATGTGAGAGGGCCACTGTGTTCTTTGGAACAGCAGAAGACAGTGCTGTCACGTCCCACCCCCTCACATTCTTCCACCCTCAGATGGCTTATCAAAGCCAAGCAGGGTGAAAACAAGCAAATGACAGCACAGAGACGAGAAACTACAGGCAAGTTGAGGTTGTAAAAAGAGGTCACGTTGAGCTTCATGGAGAGCTTGAGACAAAATTACCATGGAGCACTGTGGTTTGAAAGTACTCCCAACGTTCATGTGTTGGAAATTTATTCTCCCCAATGAATCAAGGTTGAGATGCAATCTTTGAAAACAGAAGGCCTAATCCCAGAGAATGGATTAATTTCAGTATCATTAGATTGTAGTAGTTATCTCAGAAGCGAATGCCCAGTGAAAGGACTGGGTTGAGGTGTAGGTCAGTGGTTGAGCACTTGTCTAGCATGTGTAAAGAAACGGGTCTGAGTTCTCCCCCAAAAAGGGATGAACTGTCTTTCTTTCTCCTGAGTTGCTTCTCACCATGTTACGCTTCAACAAGAACACTCATCACATATAGACCCTTAATCTTGGGCTACAAAGTTCCTAAATAAACTTCTATTGCTTCTAAATCACTGAATCTGTATTCAGTTAGATCAGTGTGAGGAAGTACAGTGGGCGTGCCTTGTTTGGAGCATCTCCAACAATATGCTTCTTAAAAAGTCATCTCATTTTTATTTTTATGCATGTATATCACTTTCTGTCTCTTTGTCTCTGTCTCTGTCTCGTGTGTGTGTGTGTGTGTGTGTGTGTGTGTGTGTGTGTGTGTGTGAGTGTGAGAGAGAGAGAGAGAGAGAGAGAGAGAGAGAGAGAGAGAGAGAGAGAGAGAGAGACCATATCCATTACCCATACAGGCCAGGAGAGGATGTTGGATCTTCTAATCCCACAGCAGAACAAAAAGCACTCTTAGCAACTCTTTCATCGCTTCTCTAACTTGCAGAAATTCACTAGGCAAGTATTCAGGGTTTTATTCTCAGACATTCTTGCCTACGGTGTTGAGAAGGTAAGCACTAAACTGAAAGTACCATTTTCGTATAGAAGTGCCTGATTTGTCTCTCAGTTTCCTTCTAATACCTGAGATTTTAATGATTCTCCCATGTCTGATTCTGTCTCCCTGACCTACAGATCCTGAGACAGAATTTGAAGATGAACCAAATCCATAAAAATCTATTTTGAATGACAGGGTTTCTCCTGTGGACAATACAGCTTCAGAGAAAAAGCTAAGTGAAGAGTTTTGAGGAGAGTGTTTTGAAGGGTGACCTGGAGGGGAGCCATCCTCTGTAGGATGCCTGCAATTGTGTAGCCATGGTAACCTCATCCTCCACCTGACTGAGTGGAAGGTGTTCCTCTGAGACTTCCTTTTTGTCCTTCTCTTAGACAATAGGCATCAAGCATTAGTTCTCAGACCTAGAAACAAGCCTAGACATCTGTAAAGTGAGGGTCGTGTTATACTCTTTTAGGCTGTATTGAATGACATCTCTCCAAATTTACGTCATCCTGGAGTCTCAGAAGGTAACTTTATTTAGAAATAAGTATAATTAGTTAAGATGAGGTCATGCAGGATTCAAGTGGGCTGTGAATCCAAGGAGTGAGTGATGACATTATAAAAGGACATAAAGACATACCGGAAAGGAAGCCACATGAAGACTGAAGTAGAGTCAAGCCATCAACAACTCAAACAGACAAGAAGAGTGCCGTGCCTAGAAGCTTGGGTCTGCTATACATTTTCTTTTAGGGTTGACCTTTAGAACTGTGAGAGAATATGTTTCCTACTGTTGTCTCAGGAGTGACATACAGGTTATTATTATTAAATCATCTTGTAACAACAGGGCTAAAGAGCTGATATCTGTTTGTGC
Organism: Rattus rattus; assembly: GCF_011064425.1. Classification (NCBI taxonomy): domain Eukaryota; kingdom Metazoa; phylum Chordata; class Mammalia; order Rodentia; family Muridae; genus Rattus; species Rattus rattus. The sequence goes on from NC_046158.1 coordinate 29,109,544, forward strand.
CCTAAATTATAAAAGGGACTAATGTGGGCCGGGAGGGGTTCCGTAACAAAATGCTTGCTTACTGTGGTGCCAGACGAGCCAGGTTTCCCCAATATCAGGAGTCCCTGCCCTGTAAGAAGACTTACAAACTCAAAACTGCCTACTTGGCCTGCCCACACGCACCCCTCTGGGCTTCTCCCTCACCTGCCTTTTCATCACAACACTCTGCCAAAATCGGATCACACAGTCTTCCTGTTTAAACTGGTGAGGTTTTTCAGTGACATCAGACAAGGCAGAAATGGCTGGAAGTTTCTGCCATGCTAGATTAGCAGCACATGGGTGAATCAAGCTCATACATTATTCAGAGAGGAAAAAAATGGGGGCTTTGAGTGAACTTTGGAGGAATCGGAAGCTCTTCCCGAGGAGAGTGCCCTATTGTTCTGCCTCATAGCACACTCAGAGAGCAAGCAGCATTCCTTACAGCAGAGCTAATGGTGCACACCCAGACACTGTGGTGAACTGGCCAGCAGAAGTCTTCTGTGAGCTCTGGAATCCTGCAGTCCACAAAAGGCAGCTACAACAGTCCCCCTGAAACCTACACAACCCCACTTTCCTACCTAGAGTGTTTGAGAAAATCTAGTGATGGAATATCTCATTTAATACCCTGTCAATGCTCACAACTCTCATTTATGCTGAATTTAAGGTATTCTTTTTCCTGGCATCTTCTTAGCTTACATTTGCCCCAGGTTAAATAAACAACAACAACAACAACAACAAACCCAAACACAGTTAATTCCAGTTATAGGAAAGCAAACAAGAATGGGGCGGGGGAAGAAAGAACTCTTGGAAAGCAGAGAAGACAGACACATAGAGTGTGGTTAAAGGGTGGAGGAGCAATAGAGAGGAGAATGGCAGGAACACCTGATCTAGCCAGGGAATTGTCAGGGGCCTCTAATTAGAGAGGGGAAGGGAAATAAATACAGGAGGGCAAACATCTGAAAAAGTCATACTAAATCATACTGTTACCTATCTAAATATTAAAACCTTATAAGATATGTAAGTCTTTGTATCAATATACATATATACTTTAAACGAGATTTTGTCATTTGCCCCAAAAAGCTCCCTCCAAGAGCCAAAGACCATCTAACAAAACTCCCAACACCAAGCATGAGAAGTTCTTTCGAGTTTTTGTCAATGTCGTCCAAGCGACTCCCCTAAACACTATAGGTTATTGCTAGTTCCCTTGGTTGCCCTCTAGAGGAGGAGAGTAAGTCCCTCCAAATACCATGTACTTCATACACATGGCCCAGAGGACCCTGAGCTGGAACTAACCTGCATGTCTCCTCCCCAAGAGCCAGTTTTCATGGTAACAAAGGGTGTCAACATAGGGAAATAACTACAAGGGCGCAGTAGTGGCACACACACCTTGGCAGTAACCAACAGCTCTCTAATTGGACTTAAGATCTGTTCAACAATAGGTAAAACAAGCCAAGCTAATTGCTCAGTGCTAGTAAAGTCATGGCTACTAGAGGTTACTACTCAACCACTAACTTACTAATCCAGCACAGTTCTTAACTACACTCAAACATTTCTCCTAATATCAACAGGTAAGTCTATCCCTCGTGCCTCATCAAGAGACCTTCTCTTTGCAACAGACTGAGACCATTACAGTAAACCGAAACTAATCAACTTACAAAGGTATGGAGTCGAGTTCTTAAGGTTACATTACAGTGCAACTCCTGCATCTAAGGCCTCTCATTATAGTAGAGAGGGTGGAAATACTGTAGGAGCCAGAGGAACAGGGAGTTTTCTGTGAGGTTGTGTCTCCCAGGCATGTTAGAAGCTATGGCCATAAAGTTTCACCAGCATGGCAACCTTTATAAACTTGAGCTGAACAAGAACAACAATAGGCACGACAAAGTAGAAAGATGTAAAGACCCAATGATGTCAAGCCCACACGAAGAACTATAGACAACTAAGGAATGCTGGCAGTGGGAGAACCAGTCTCCCTCAGGAGAGCACACCAATACCAAATGGTCAGCCCTGAAAACATACATACAGATCACACTGTATAGGGTGCCATGATCCTCTCACTGATTCCCAGGCCAGGGAAAGCAAGACAAGACTGTGTTTTCAACTAACCATTACGTTTTATGGTAGGTATTTTAACAATTCTGTCTTGTGTTACATCTTCGGGGAGACTTACATACTTCCTGGGGTTTTATAACCATGAGCTTTTGGAAACCAGCCTTGCCAGGGCTGCTGTAATTTTCAGAGTTGATAGAGGAAAGGAAATGTAAAAGATGCACCGGTGAGACAGATGGTGAGGTTGCCTTAGATTGCTTTCTGTGACTGTGATAAACGCCATTCCCCAAAGCACCTTGGAGACAAAAGAATGTATTTGGTTTCCATGTAAAAGAGAAGTCATGACAAAATCTCAGTCAGGGCAGGAACCCAGAGCCTTAACGGAAGCAGAGATCATGTGGGAACACTGCTTACTGGCTTAATCCCATGGTGAAGGACTCAGCCTGCTTTCTTCTAAAACGTGGGACCTCCTATGCAAGGATGGTATCACCCTCGATTAATATAGGAAGGCGAACCTTCCTCCATTGATTAGAAATTAAGAAAAGTCCCCCAAAACATGCCTACAGGCCAATAATGAAGGTAATTTCCCAGTCAAGTGTCCCTCTTCCTAGGTATATCATGCTGACAGTGTAAGCTAACTATGATAGAATTATAAATTAGTGTTTGATTTAGAGCAATACTATCTTAAATATAACCTGAGATGAATTGGAGGGTGGGCCAAGTTTTTTTTTTTCAGGTTGCCTGCACACATGAACTAAACACTGTTTAAATTGTAGAAGAAAATACCAAGGACCAATAAAAGAATTATATAACACTGAATATTTCTCTTTGAACATTTATTAAATTCGGTTCTCTGAATAGGATCTTCTATAATGGAGATTAGAAATGAATAACTATAGGCACCACTCAATCAGCTTTTAAGGGGTGTAAGGAAACCTATTATGTGAACGTTAATACCCTTGCAGTCAGTGAAGCTGCCCAGGGTCTGATACTATTCAGTGAAACCAGTAATACAGTAATGTAGGTAAGTTAATAGGTTGGGCTGGGATCGAACTGTTAATTTGTTGATCGGCAGCACATATAGATTCACTAGCTTGACCATCCCTCAGTTTTATTTATGTTTTGCCTGAAATATTTAAAAATTTGTAGATTAAATTCATCTTTAATTGTTACATCTGTCTAAACTGAAAATTAGGAAACCGATTTGTTGCCAGACAACAAAGTTGAAAATTCAAGTTTGATTTTTAAAAGTTTTTAATCGTATATTAAGTATTTCTAGGGTTTCGGGTTTAAAAACTGCCATTGAGTGCCTATAACACTTGTACAGACAGTAAGTTCATCTTCAAGCTGACCACACACAAGTGTCCACGAGGCTTCATCTTATGCAATGTATCTCTGGGAGGAACATTAGAAAATATTGCATGCTCACCTGATGACCTTAGTTTACTAAGGAACCCTCAGCATTTCTTGAATGCAAACTTTATTTGTAAATCAATATTTCATCCCATATAACAAATTCTTCATCCATTCAGCAGATATTATCAAGTTCCTGTCAGGTATTCCAAGCCCTGCGTTGATGACACCGTGAGTACAAATAATATCAAGAGAACTGCAAAGTCTTTAACATGAGATGTTATGGCCCTAGATCAGGGGCGAGGCTCAGTGCATGAAGTACTCACCCTGCAAGTGTAATGGCTGGAGTTCAGATCCTTGGCGTCTGTATAAAAGCCAGGCATGGCGTGCACTCTTCTAATCTCAGCACTGGGGAAGGAAGAGCATTGGGCTTGATGGCCTGATAGTCCAGAGAACTCAGTGAGCTCCAGATTCAATGAGACTCCCAGTCTCAAACACTAAGGCAGAGGCTAATTGAGAATGACACTGAGCATCTGCCCTACACACACACACACACACACACACACACGCGCGCGCGCGCACACACACACACACACACACACACACACTTCCAAATTAACAAACTGTGCCTAATGCTGAAACTTAAGTAACTATTATTCTAAAACAAGAAATGATAATCAGAATTATATCTACCACAGACTTTTAAGAACCTAATTTGAGTTCTAAACCATGTTATGTTCATTACGCTATAGCTGTAGTCACAAATAAAGCCACAGGCAGGTATCTTGTTCATGTTGCATGAACTGGTAGCATTATATTTAGTAGCTCTGTGGTGCTTATGTGTTAGCAAACTGCCCTGTGCCCTACCATAATGGGATGGACCTAATAGAACTATGGGTATTGTTAGCTGCTTAGAATAGTTTCTGGAATTTAGTTAATTCCTAGAAACTTGTTATTCAATTTTCTACAGCCCAGTTAATGGCGTAGCTCCAACAGTATAAGAAAAATAAGATTAGCCAGCGGGACCCAAGCGAAGAGAGCTAGAGTCAGCCTTGGGAAGACTGAGTCTGGCTCCTACCATCACCTCAGAAGTGGTCAGCTAGGGAAGGAGTCAGAGCCACAGGGCACAGGGTCCATTCTTGGTTGTCCTTTCCGCCCTTGTCTCAGAAATTTACTCTCTATAAATTAAACTTTGTGGGTTTTAGAACCCTTTCTACCACAACAATTCTGCCAGATCATGATGTGATTTTGCTGTATCCATAATTTAGGACATAGCTTTTATTTATTTATTGTTTCTTTATTCTTTTTTGTCACCCATGTATTTGAATAGAAATGTACTTTTTTCAACTAGTTTTTACAGGAGTGGACCTTGTTGCAAAAGATTTCTCACTCAGAGTTTCTTCTGGAAATTGATTCTCATAGTAGTAAACCTTGATGTTGAGAAAATAAATTTTGACCTTTAGTCATGTAGTCTAAATAATGTCCTTTAAAAAAACAAAACAAGTAAAAAAAACTACAGAGTTTTGAATTGATCTCAATAAATGATAAAAATAAATCTTTTGATTTATTAAAGAGAAAGCCAAATAGGTAGCCATTCAAAATTGCTTTCACATTCATCATCTTTTCCATGTTTATTATTTCATTTTCTCGGTTTTGACACACTTTTAAGATTTCTACACTGGTAACTGAGCACCCCTAGCTTCCCAGCCGTTGTCCGGGTAACCAGAGAAGAACACACTAGAACACACTAGTGCTTGCTTTGTACAGCTCATTTCTGTGGGCCACTCTCCTGTAACTATTCCATTCTACTTTTTCCAAAAGTTACTTGTGAAAACTTGAAGACTTGGTTCTCAAGCAGTCGTGTTAAAGTTATAAAAAGAAAAATGAGTTACGTACCCGAGCACAGCCTTGAGACTTAGCAGGTTTTTAATCATTGGCACATCCTACTCAAAAACTATAGGTTGGGGAATAAATAATCATTTGAAGCATTACTGTGGTATCCAGATATATACCAGCACTCACACTGGGCTAAAAAGAAATATATTTGTGCAAAGAAAAAATGATCTACTTTTCTTTACATTGCCTTGAGGTTTTCTTATTCAAACTTTTTTAAAATACTGTAACACATTGAGGGCACATTAAAACATTGAAAAATATAATAAAAGGTTCAATTTAGTATCTCTGCTTTGTGTTCACTGAACACCTGTGCCAGGAAATAATATAAAAAAATTGCTTAAGTTTTCATCATGATGATGGAGAAGTATTTAACATAAAAAAAAATGGTCAGCTCAGTGATTACATACACCCCTGGTTAAAAGTTAATCGGAGGCAAGATTCAGTCTAATCATGTTGGCAGATGCCTGTGGGATAGCTGTTGTGTACTTTTCCATATGGAATTGCTCAAGGATAAAATCACTGCATCTGTATGTGATGGCTTTTAACACAGTGGGAAGAGTCATGTGCAAGGACAGGAAATAATTTCTCCAGCTCCATGGCTAGTCCCCTGGCCCGGCATGCCATCAGTTCCTCCCCAGGTCCTGCCTATCTTCTCTGCTTTTCTTCTGTCCTTGGCAAACCTTCTGCACTACATGTTTAAGATCACCTAGTGCACACAGAATCAAATCCACGGTGTGTAACAAAGGAGAAAGACGAGAAGGCTGAGAGGAACTTATGTAATCATCAGGTTACTTTCCCTAGCTCTTGGGTTTCAAATTCTGCTGTAGTCTGGTGTCTCTATGACCTCATTTTCTGACACTTCTCACCTTTCCCAGGATGCAGTCTGTCTTTTCCCACCATAACTAACCACCACGAGAGGAGGTGTCCTTATCTGCCTTACTCTTTGTATCTGCTTTGTGTCAAATAACTTCAGCCATGACATTAATATTGTATTTTAACCTGTTTAATATGTAATACATATCTATCAAAACTGTTGAGTGAATAGTACATCCTTTATATTGTGCTACATCAGATTTTCAAATCTTATGTACGTATTAAAGAACAGGATAATTTTTGTAAGGTTATAAAAGTAAGTACATGTTTAGTCACGAGGCAGATCTTCTAAAAAGTTAATACTAGAGGTTAGTTTAGAGTAATAATCTGAATTTTATTTGATGAGTTTGATGGATAAATACAGGCTTCTAGAGCAGTAAAGAAACAAGGAAATACAGGCCAGGAGTAGAAGGTGGGTGGATATGATCAGAAGAGGACAATACGGAGGCCAAAGTAGTTGATCTGAGTGTGCCCACTCAGGAGAAGAAGAAACAAAGTTTGGATAAGGATGGGAAACCGAAGACTTGATGTCATCAGGGGGAGACTAGAGTTGATAAAGTAGAAGAACAAAGTGAATTCAGTGTTTGTTAGGACATTATACTGAATGCAGAAGTTTTAATTTCAAGAGGGTCACCATGTAGCAAATGCATACTGGGAAAGAGGAGGAAACTGACTCTAGGCAAACATGAATGGCCAGTGTCCGTGTCTGAGAATGGGGCAACTTAAGAGCCATAGTGTATGGTGACAAAGGTAATGGGGCGTGAGACAAAGAGAAGGGGGCAAATGTAATTGATGGTGAAGTCAGATACAGTGCTATGTGCCTATGTGCCTGTACCCAGGATCCTGAGGCAGGCAGGACATAAATTCAGTCACCTTTGGTTCAGATCAAGATATTGTCTTCAATGGTTATGAGAATCTCTCTCTCTCTCTCTCTCTCTCTCTCTCTCTCTCTCTGTGTGTGTGTGTGTGTGTGTGTAGAAAGGTAGTCAAAGCCATGAAGTTAGTGTGTGCAGTGTGTAGTAGAAAATGTTCTTTCTTCTGTCTAGTAGGTAACCAGGGAAATAGTAACTTCTATTTATCTAAGAAACAATCCTCCCTTAAATATCTGGGCTCATGGGTGTGCCTCAATTTCCTATAGCTATCTTAGTATTTGGACAATGTTAAGAATATGTCATTGCAGAAGTTTTTCTAAAATTAAAGTATTTAAATAACGAATACAGATATTTCAAGGCGTTGGTGAATATCCCCTGGTAATTTTAGGTTTCTCTTTCAATAAAGGAAGGCTTTAAATAGAAGCCATGGGGTATGTGAATGGGTGAGCTTCCATTAAAATATTTTCCAAACACTTCTTTTTTTTCATTAATTTATTTATTTACATTATATCCCCAATCATAGCCCCCACTCCCTCCTCTCCTCCCAGTCCCACACTCAGAAATACCCCCACCCATTACCGTTCCCCTTTTCAGAGAAGGGGAAGTTCCCCTTGGCGTATCACCCTGCCTATGATACCAAGTCATAACAGGACTAAGCACCTCCCCTCCCACTGTGGCCTGAGAAGGCTGTCCACCCAGGTCAGGTAACAGACTCAGAGATAGCCTCTGCTCCAACTGTTAGGGGAACCCACCCGAAGATCAAGTTGCACATCTGCTACAAAAGTGTAGGCGCCCTAAGCGCAGCCCCTGAATGGTTCTTCGTTGGTTGTTAGCCCAAGTTAGTTGACTGCCTAGGTCTTCTTGTGGTATCCTTGACCCCTCAGGATCCCTCAATTCTTCCCCTGACTCTTTAACAAGACTCCCAGAGCTTCACATGATATCTGACTGTGGGTCTTTGCCCCTGTGTCTGTCAGAACTGGATGAACCCTCTCAGGACACAGTTATGCTAGGCTCCTGTCTTAACCTACTACATTCAAGGAGTTGGCTGGCTTTACTGGTGATACTCAATGGGGACACTGACAGGGAAACCTGAGTAAAAGAGTACAGTCGGGGCCACCCTGAGAATTATAAACTACAGAAAAATAACACTTTCATCTCATTACTCTTGAGAAAAGGTCTGTGCTTTCTCCGTCCTTTCTCACTATTTCCTATTCAAATCTTCTTTGACAGCTTAGAGCCTAATGCATTTCTTTGTTTTCTTGTAATCACCCGGTTTCTATTGCAATGATCAAAGTAATTTAATTAATACCTAAAAGTATAAACCCCTTTTGGAACTGATGGCTAACGCACACGCAGATGTTTCTAGTGGAAATGAGAAATAGGTCAGGACGAATGTCGCTTTGGTGCTTGGGAAGTCAGCGTGCACATTAATAAAACCCTTTGTGAGATTCAAAGAGCACTTGACTCACAATCACAGGATTAGATTTCTGTTTCTTTCTCTTCCAGATTATTTTTGGTGAGGGTTCTCCTACATCGCTCTATCTCACCACCTCCTTCATCTAAAGGAAACCTCTAAACTTGGAGGGTGTGAGAACAGATCATCTGGGGTCCTATTTATAAAGGTAAAAGGGTACGCATGCTAATTTACCAGATATAAAATATGAGTCAAGGCAGGATCATTTAACAAAAGGTGATGCTGGTTCCCCTGGTAACTGGAATTCTAGCAGCACAAATGCTCAGCAGGGTTGAAACACCCTGTCTCCTATGGATGGAAAGAAAATGAAAAAGAAAGAAAGAGACTATTTTTGTGCACACCATCCAGGGATGTTTCCACATACTCATAGTACAAATTCAGATCATGAAATTAAATGCTTTTACATCATGGCTGCATGACCTTGCATTCTAGTTTCCTTTGCAATTCATTCTGAGATACAACATTGTGCTAAAGAAGCTTTTCCAAAACCACCAACGAGGAATGTGAGGTTATGAATACTTCCTCGTTTTTTTATTCATTTAAAAAAGATACCTATCCTGTCAGGCAATATGCTGAGAAACAATATTCTGATTTTTGTTTGTGTGTTTATTTTAAAGGTATGCACCTTTTGTGACGGTTGCTCTGGCAGAGAGGCAAGCATTGAGCCCAGAACAGTACAGCACCTCAAACTGTGCAAATTCCACAGAACAAAGAAGACTGTCATAGCGGAAAAACTAATCATAGCTTCATTTACTTATTGAAGAAGACTGGGGAAATGCTCTCTGAGGAGGTCCTGTAGAATCAGAAAGAATAGCCGAGTCTTCTGAACTCTTCTGGAAGAGCTGGAAGGCATGAACAAAAACTTTGTAAATAGTAAACTGTGACCTTCATATAATAATTAAGTAACAGAGGGCAAAGAGAACAGAGCCTAATAAAGCAAGGACGGTGAGCCACAGTCAAAACTTGGGAAACTGGGGACACTGAGATAGTACGGGCCCCTATAGGTCAGACTAATAATTTGAACTTCATCTAAAGTGCAACAGGAAGCCATTGAAGAGAGGTGATGATAAAAGTCATCCAAGTGCTGTGCAGGCCATTTAGTCTACTCTGTTGAAAATGGGCTGGAGCAACTCTTGTTGACAGAAGAATCAAGGAGTCCAGAGTGAAAGTTTAGGCCATGTCCAGGGAAGGGACTTTCAGCAGAGCACAGTGGCGGGGAAATACAGGATGGTGATAGGGACGCAGCCACTAGAGCCAGTCTTCTATATTATTTGGGGAATGCATAAGGATAGCCATGAGGCAGGTGGGAGACCACAGGACATTCATACATGTGCGTGCGTACACACACACACACACACACGCACACACACGCATGCTCAGCCAACAGTGCACTCATACTATATGAAGAGGTATTTGTGAGTTGTAAACATAACTTAGTAAAGAGTCAGAGTGGAGTGACTGGTTTTGTGTCCACTTGTCATAAGCTCGAGTCATAGGAGAAGAAGGAGCCTTGGTTGAAGAAATGCTTCCATGAGATCCAGCTGTAACAAACAGCAATATGGATATATAAGCCAAATAAACCCTTTTCCCTCCAACTTGCTTTTGGTCATGGTGTTTCATCTCAGCAATAGAAACCCCAACTAAGAAGACACAGGGCCATGATTCCTTACCAGGATCTGAAAATTCTCATTCTTTCTAATGATGTGTTCATTCTTGTATGAACCAAACAATTCACTTGATAATGTATTGATTTAAAATATTTTACGTTTTCACAATGCCTGAACATTTACAAACAGACTTCTAAGATGCTTTTATTAGCAAGACTATCTGGGAATATAATCTTGCTAGTTTTGCTTGATCTCCAAATGCATGGACTTTATGCTAATTTGGTAAGCAAAAATGGTAGCCCATTGCTTATTTCATTTACAATTACTTGGTCAACATTGGTAAATTCCTTATATTTGGGGATTGAGTTCTGTTGCACCTTATTTTCTTTTTCCCGTTATATCTTACTTCTTATCCCAAAACCATTAACCATAGCAGGGTAAGAACGCTTTGTTGACCATCAATCACACTTTCCCTTTGATGCTAAGTTCTCATGTCCTCCACGAGTTGCTTCTGCAGTGGAAATATCTTCATTTCATATTTAAATCAAACTTTCCCCTCTTCATAAATATTTTGACATTGAGGTTTCATATAAAATTCACTCCCCACAGATCTACCACACAGCACTACATGCTTCCTAATGAGGTGTTGCCTGGTCTAAAGCAGTGGGATTGAGCTTGCTAATTATGACATACAAACACAGCATACACAATGCTCATTCAGTTTCTTGCAAATTATTCTTTTAAGTAGAAAAATCCTTTATTCTTTTTTAAATTTTATTTAATCTGTTTTTACAATCCAGATTTTATCCCCCTCCTGGTTCACCCTCCTTTACTTATTCTTTAATGATTTCATACATGTAAACCATGTGTCTTGATTATATTCTATCCCCAAACCCCCTTCTCCACTCCTGCACCCCAGCATGATGTCCTCTTTCATGCTTCCGGCCTCTCTGCTTCTTTCTTTACCCAGAGTCCCTTTAGTGCCGGCTGTTGGAATGTGGACTGATCTTGTTGGTTTGTTCTTATGAAGGACTTGGACAGGAGATCATAGCAACAGAGAGTACATGACTACAAGAGTCACAACAGCACTTCCTAGAGCTCCTCCCTATCCTCCCACTCTTGATATTTATTCTGCCTGCTCTGTATTGATGCTCCCTTCTGGGTTTTGCTCTATCTGTGTCATAGGAGTTTATCTTTTGAAGCCTGGCCCTTTATATTATTGCTCCTGCTCCTCAGTAGAAACCGTGTTTAAACCTTTGGGAGTGTTGATATAAATGTCCCATTTAAGACTGAGCACTCAATAATCACTTATTCTTAGGCAAGTCATGGCCTCTTCACTAACCACTGAGTGCTGCAGAAGGGACCTTCTCTGGTCAAACTGGAGGGTAGCACTAATCTATACAATGAACTTGGAATTAATCATCACCAGTGACGTGATTTTTCCCATGTACTCAGTTGGCATCGAATACTATTTGCATCCTAAAAATAACTGTGTTGTTTGAAGCTCTTCAAATAGTTTAACTTTAATTCACAAGGCTGCACTGGGTTATACTTATCAGAATGAGTTTATTCTTCACCATGGAAGTACATAAGGTGTAGACACGTACTTGATTTATTTAAAACAAACAAAAATTGTTAATAAATGTCTTTTGCAACTCTTTTTTTTATTGCCCATCTAAGCTAGTAATTAGTCATTGCCTTGACATCAAGACCTCTGCACATACCAACTTGAGGAGCAGCAGTGTCAGTGAGCTGCCTAGTCCTGTAAAATACCCATGGTAAATAACTGACAAGAAGAGTCCTGAATATTACAACTCTTTCAAGGCCGTGCTTTCAGTAACCGGAAACCCTTACATCACTCCATACCTTTTAAGGAACCCTCCATCTCTAACGAGACCATGGGCCTGGAACCAAGGTCTAAATGTCAGAGCTTGTGGGGTAAGGGTGGGGCCCTCCAGAACCAAACTCTAGCAACCACTGACCAGATACTGTAACAAATAAGAATCCACTAAGCTTTTAATTAAACTGTGATGAACACAACTGTTCTTCGCTAACAAAAAATCTAAGCAGTAGCAAGCCCTTTGCCATATTGGTATGAGAGGAGTTATTGGAAGCACAGATCTTTGCGTTCTTGCCTGCACTGCTGAGAATAGGCTACATCTAAAGGACATCGGGTATTCTTCATTTATTTAGCTTATTCTCTTTGATAAATAAGCTAGTGAACACAGAAGATGCACTCAAGATTATAGGAGCCTGTTTGGCAATGGCAACTGATTGATATTTTTGAAATAATCATAAAATAAAATGGTAATAATAATAAACAAATAATAAAAATAAAAAATAAAACAGTTAACGGTTAAAGCATGAAAAGATTCGAAAGGAAATGGCTGATTGAAGAATTAGGGGGGACGTGAAAGTTCTTTCAGGGCACTGATAAAGGCATTTCCCTGGTTCTGCTAGCAATTGAGGAAGGATATAAGGTTCAACCTCATGCTCTTGGGTGGGTCCATCCTGCCTGCTTCTCTGCCTAGGACCCACAGAAGACTCCTAAACCAATGATCCTAGGACAAAATACAACATGACACACAAACAAAGGAAAAAAAGTCTTATTCCAATACACTTGGTGAAAATGGGAGCAGAGCCCCTGGGTGGCTGCACTACAGAGGCTTCTTTATGGTGCTAGTGTGGTGTTAATCTCTAAGACAGAGCATAAGTGAGTCATTCCTGAAACCAGAACCCCTTTTAAAAGTATAGGAACAGAAGTAGACATTGCCTAGTTTTGAAGAATTTTGGGACATGCAGCCCGGGGATATCAATTTACCTTAAATACAACAAATTCATGTATATCTGGAAGGGTGAGAAATATATTAGCTTTTGGTGCATCTCTTCTAAGATCTGCCAGGGACCTACTGTTTTACCTGTAGTTTTTTCCTAGTTGCCAACTTTATTTCTTCTTTAGCATCCTTTTTCTTTTCATGAGAATGTCCAGGGTGGCTACAGTCACTTCATCAATTCAGATTTTCGCAGGTTTGACTCACTGCCCACTTTAGTAGCTTGGATTAGCATGCTTTTCTTTTTATTTTATTTTTTCTCCTTAAGTCATCTAGTTCATTAGGTTTATAATAATGCTCTGTTTCTTGTGTTCTCTGCTATCCTCCACAAACAGCATATACACTCCAGAGTGCTTCTCTGCCCAGTGTTGATTCCGGAAAATGCAGCTACCTCACCTTATTTAAGAGCATAGCTGGGTGCTGGGTGGGCTGCATTAATCTCTCTGTCTCTGTCTCTGTCTCTGTCTCTGTCTCCCTCCCTCCCTCTGTGTGTGTGTGTGTGTGTGTGTGTGTGTGTGTGTGTGTGTGTGTGTGTTATTGATAGACATGATTCCAAGAACAACAGCTTAAAGCAAAATATAATCAGCAGAGTCATTTCTTTGGCAACTAAAAGCAACCTGCAGAAGTCTTGCTGCCACAGAAACTGACTCAGACACCCACAACTGCTCACCCACCTGCACATATAGTCAAGGGAGATTGTTCCCTCAGCTTTGGGATTATAGCTCCCTCACAGTGGGCTGGATAGCAAGCTACAATGAGTCATGAGAACCTGAAAGAGTCAAGCCTTGGTGATGCTTCCAGGAACCTTTAGTGGGTAGACCAGAATCACAAAGCCCAGGCCTAAGTGCTATTTCTCATTATTTATCTCCAGCAGCTTCAAAACTGCCCCCGCTGCCTCAGCACAATGTGACAAAAGGCCCTGGCTCATCTGAGTGACTGGAGAAGGGGCTGCTTTGTTTAGTGAGATATTCTGGAGCCTGAGTGCTGGCTCTATGGTTTGTGAACTTTGATTAGCAGGCGCCTTGCATTTCTCTGGCCGTCTTTGGAAACAGGTATGTAGATGATTCACAAGGATATTGAAGGTCTTAAAATGACAGATGCATCATAGAAAAACTGACTAGAGCAATAGAAAAAAGAGCTGAAAAATGTTCTGCTTGTAACCACCCATTCTTAGTAATAATTCATTTGGGGAGAAAAAAATAGGTTCATTTATTTTCACTTCCTGACACAAAAATGAACTATGAATGAACCACCTTCTTCTTCTTTTTATTTTTTTTGAAGTTTAGTTGCTGTATCTTGTTGCTTATTCATAAAAGGATGAAGTTGTTTTCCACTAAGTGGCTTTCCTGTGACAATAATAAGCTTACCATTAGTTTTGAATTTTCAACTGAAGTGTTCTCATCAAAGACGGCTGTGGAACAGAATGAGAAATTGTTATCCCTTCCTGAGATTTTCTCAGCTCTCACCGGAAACATGTTCCCGAAAACACTGACCCAGCTCAACCCCACTCCGCTTCTCAGAGCAGATGAGGTCATGTCCTGGTGTGGTGGCGCTCTGCACTGCAGTCCCAATCATTTGACCATTGCTGGCATATAAAATGAGAGCCAGGACTTTAGATTGCACAGCCATCTAACAGAGGAGGGTACTGTCTGTCCGGGAAACACTACATGATTCATTTTTTTTCTTAGAAAAAAATTAAAGTCATATTTCTTTGATGTGTCAGCAGTGATGACTAAAAGCAGATTGCAGATTCTTTGTACTCAACTAGAGGGAGAAATCCACAGAGAGAAAGCAGGAGAGCAAAGCAGGGTTAGTGCTGTTCCTAGCAAATTCACCTAAATCAAATGCATAGCTCTTGGAATGTAATAGTGTAACCTAATGATGCTCACAGAAAGGCCATATGAAGAGGAAAATGAGAACAGAAATGATTATTCTTGTCTGTCTAGGAAAAGAAGTGCATGGGGAGGGGGCACAGAGAGCCCGGAATGGTGGTGTGCCATGTGAATACAAGGATACACATTGAGAGCTACAGGAAGAGGAAGAGATCATTCCCGAAATAATTTGGAATATGACCAGAGGGCTATGCAGAGGCTCTCTGTCATTTATGTTCTTCCTCTGGCTTAGTTCTACTCTGATCCCATCAGGCCCTCTACAAAGATGAACAAGAAACAAGATGTTCATATGTCTATGGACGGCAACCATGTCACCTGCCGGAGAGATGGGAAAAGGAACCGCGTGGACTAGGCTGCTGTTAATCCAGTAAACCAAAGCAGTTCAGCTGCGCCGTTACTAAAGCTTCCTGGGAATGAATGGATGGGCGCAATGAAAGAACACAGGCATTTTCCGGGAGGTAGAAAGAAGGGCAATGACTCATCCTCTTCCTTTATATGGAAATCGCTCTCTGTCTTCTCTTGAGCCTCAAGGATTCCCATACTTCCGGATTGCTACTACCTGATTATGTCTCCATGAATGGAGTCACTGTGCTTTAGGCTTTTACTCCATTGGAAGCTTCAGTGCCTGTGTCTTCCCTCTTTGACTATCACTGACTGTGCCCTCAACCCAAGGGTAAAACAAAATCTAGGGATGAGTCCCAAGGACTACACACTCTGGGACCAGTGAGCAGATACTGGGAGAAAAATTCCCTCTTTTTTTGCCCAGTAAAGACACCAAATTCCAGGAATTCCTTGGAAAACACCCAGGTATGCAGATTGAACGAGGTTGTTGCTGTTTGATCCCTGAACAATACATACTTTCTCTAGCTAAGATGGCCAGCTCACCCAGTGCTCAAAAGACAGTCTGCTGTATATAATCAGAGTCTTAAGAGTTAACAGAGTGAATTTAGCTGATTGTAACAAATCACAACTAGGGTAATGAACTTGTATGCACTGCAAATAACACAACTTTCTCCTAGTAGATAGGTGCAACTCCTTGTGCTCACCCTGGGGGTTTGGTGTTACCGTGGCTGTTGTTTAAAGACCATGAACAGCATCAAGAATGCCTAGATGCCCCTGTCCATCGGGAGCACAGCACCGTTCACACCAAAATCTTAAAATATCCTCAACAAACGGAGTCAGAAAGAACACCTGCCAAGCCTCCCTTCGTTGCTTTGCAGAAAGCTTTACAAATGGTGCCGTGAGAGTCATTTCAAATTAGACTATCAGGCTGACAGGCCTAGCATCACTAGCTTGCAAAAACCTCATCGAATGTGACAGGATGGAAATCTAGGTGGCATAATGAGGCATGGGAGTAATATTTTCAAGGGTGCTAGTAGTTATTCCATGGATCTTTCCCCTCAAGGCAAGTAAGCTCCCCAAATTCATATGTCTATTTTCATGTATTTTCTTTTTCTTCATTGTTCTCCTTCAATGCGTGATGCACCGACATCCAGTGGGTTATGCCAGATTTCAGATATATACTCCCCTCCCCCCAAAGGATGCTCAGGCTTCTTGACCATTTGAATGGAAAGCAGGCTTCCTGGAGGATACAGGATGTAATCGTTTTCTAAGTCAGGCAGTCTCATGTCAGATTTGTGGCTTGTCCCCTCCTCGGTAATTATGTTTTGTTTCGAATCATCTGCGCTACTCTGCATCGATATTTTAAAACCCCTTAATTAAAACTACAAATCATCAAAGTTCACACAGGACCAGTGCATGGGATGTTTCTTATTTTAGACATGGGCAATATAGAATGAGAACGAAGTCATAAATAACCATGACATGGATTCAGCTGAGATCATATAATTGAGATGTCCCTAGTCTCTGCAGAAGCTGATCTCAGTTAGGACCAGGGCGACAGTCTGCAGTTCCCATGATATACAACTAGAAAAAGATATTCCATCTAGAAATGTGATGGACAGATATGAAACAGAGGCTGAAAAGACTGTAAGTTTATTTTCTGATTTCAAAGTAAAACTTCAAGTATATTTAGTCAGCCACTGAATTTTCATAATCAAGAAAGCATTTTTACTTGTGAGCTGACCTCACAATTACATATAACTACATTTTACAGATAAAGCCTTTAGTTCTGGAAGTCAGGACTTCCAAAGGCTTTCCATTTCTACCCCTTTCTGCCTAAGAAAGTTTTATTCTGCTCCAGGTGTAAATGTATATGAAATAAGGTGAAATATATGAAATAGATATACCAACCAAACATTTACTTATAGCAAAACATAAAGAAATTTATCTTAAAGAAATCATTTGAAATATATAGAACTTATTCTTTATTAAGTATGAAACAGATTGCATCCTAATGAGATGGGTTTATTTTTATTAAAAGAATTAAATAGACAGATACATGATACAACAGGTATATATTACTTTCAACATTGTTCACATACAATCAACAATTTGATGTTAAGATTTATCAGTGCCGAAAACACTGCTTCACGTAAATGTGGGGTAGAAAAAATGGCAGAAACATTAATTCAGAAATTCTTGGAAATTCTGTCCTAATCCCAAGCCAAAATTCATTTACCATTTTCAAAGTAAAATTCAAACCAAATGAAACATGCAGGCAGTAAATTCCCAGGTAAATGGATGGAACCAGAAGTAATCATTGTGAGTGAGGTAAGCAGACACAGAAAAATAAATGTCTCCTGGGTGGATGCTAACTTCAGCTCTTCTCTTTCTAGAACGATAGTTTATTAGGTTGACAAGACTGTTTCTTTTTAACTGGATTTTAAGAGCGGCTTGGTCTTCCCTGGGAAAGACTGTTGTCTGATCTCAGCAGTCCTTGGTTTGTTGTGTGGGGCTGAAGCCTCCTGAACTTTCCCCAGTCCCTGTTATTACATCTGTGGGTGGGATCCTTGTTCAGCTCATGCTTAGACACTCACACGGGTGGGGGAGACTTTATGGGTGTAGCTTCCAACACTTTTTAGGACATACAGGATCACAGCAAACTCTTCATTCCTCTGCCTCTTAAAGTCTTTCTGATCCATCTTTAGCAGAGTTCCCCAGAGAGTGGATTAATTGGTTATCTAATGCCAAGTCACCATCCATGAAAACACACACACACAAGTAACATTATCTATACACAGGCCTTACTTACATATTTAGGAATATAGCAAAGTTAAACAAAAAGAGGTTACATTGAGAAAGAGCAAGATGGAAAATATGAGAGGCTTTGAAATGGAAAAAATGATAAAAAATTACATTATAATTTCAAAGTGTAAAAGAAATAAATTTCAAGAAAAGAAATCAAACATTCTCATACAATATTATCCAAAGATATACTAATTTGTTTAGATGCTGAGGAGTGGTGCTAGAAAAGTGTTAAGAATCTTCGTTTTCCATAATTAAGCCTTTATGCTTCGAGAAGAGCAGAAACATATCGTATGTGTAATAAGAGCATTGCATAAGAGTAGTGCAGAACCTGAGCTGAGGGGTCGGTCTCACGGCACATGCAATGGTGTCACGTGGCATCATGGAAGGGAAGGCAGAGTGTGAAGTCTTGTGTATGCAGAACAAGGTTTCAGTGAAGTCGCACAATGCATTGTGGGTAAAGACTGCCAGAAACAGTTCAGTTCACTCCATGATTGTTTTGTTTTGTCTTTGTTCTTTTAAACTGGCTTTCAGTTGTTGTGCATCAAGAAATCTTTTACCTTTGCCAAGGTTCTCCTGACTCATTCCTTCTGTTATTTGACCCCCTATGAGGTCATGACATGCAGGAACCTGAAAGCAACCACAACACCAACCACATAGCTTATCTTCCCTGCAAAGAGATGGTCTCTGAAACAGATGCATAATTCAGCTGACATTTCATACATGGCCATTCTTTGTAGGAACCAAAATGAAACTTAATATGGTAGCTTAAAAAAAAGTTAGTTCTGACTTAACAGATCTCTACTGATGATCCTTCTCTGCCACTCACAGCTCTGAGATCTTTTTATTTTATTTTATTTATTTTTTGTTGGACATTTTCTTTATTTACATTTCAAATGTTATCCCCTTTCCCGCTTTGCTTTCCAGAACCCCTCCATCCCATCTTCCCACTCCCTACCTTCATGAGTATGCTCCCCTACCTACCCATCCACACCCTCCCACTTCTCCACCCTGGCATTCTCCTACTCTGGGGCTTTGACAGCTCTGAGATCTTAAAGCAACACTACTAGCTGTGAGAATCAGTTATTTCTTTTCCAAATATTGACTAGATTGTGATGATCTCAAAAAAATTTATAAACATTCATTGTCTTCTACATCCACTGTCTTCTTGGTTTCATTCATATTAGGGCCAAAGTATCTACCTTTGTTATTTTTAAGCAATTATTTTATTCTTGAGGATTTTACACACATTGCCCTAGGTAGGGCTGGCTTACAGGTTCAGAGATTCAGTCCATTATCAGTCTGGTAGGAAGCTAGAGAAAGAGTTGAGAGTTCTACATCTTGTTCCAAAGGCAAATAGGAGAACACTGTCTTCCAAGCAGCTAGGCAAAGGGTCTTAAAGCCCATCTCTGCAGTGACACACTTCCTCTAACAGGCCCATACCTACTCCAACAAGGACACACCTTCTAATAGTGTCACTTCATGGGCCAAACATATTCAAACCACCACACATATATACGATGAAATATCCCCCATCCTCCATTTCTCCTCTCTGACTTCTCACATATCCCTCCCAAATTGATGTCCTCACCCTCCTCTTCTTCATCTCTTCCTTCTGTGATAGGCACTATGCCTGGTTAACGCTGCCTATGTATTCACAGATGTAGTCACCCACCGGAGCATGTGAAATCTATCAGCAGCAGAATCGCAATTCTTTTCCCAGCACAGCAAGTGCATGCACAGGCATTGCAGCATGATCTAGATATTTCCAGGAGTCTGTGGAAAAGTGAGTAAGGAGAAAGATACTGGGGTGGCAACAAGTGATGAGGAAGAGATGATGGCTCAGATGGCCCCGCTGCTATAGCTCAAGAGCCTGCACACCTAACTCTCAGCTAAGCAACACCACATGACCTTCACCACTCTGCTAACCCAAAATCCTTAAAGATTAAAAAAAAATGAGTCGAAAGGGACATAGTGACCCTCACATCCAACTCTCCCGATGCAGACACAGTATTCTCCAGATGAAGTGAGGCATTTTGGGTCTACACTCCTTCAAAGACAGAATGAGTGGAATCAAGAGCACATCTTCACACACCATTCCTTCTTCATGGTACTAAAACATGACCCTTTTAAAAACATGTTTACTTGCTAGATTTTCATTGTCTCTCCTCCACTTCCTCTTGCCCTGCCATTTCTCTGCCTATGATCTCCTCTCATCCTTTGCCCTAGGATTCCCAGTTCCATTCTCGTCTCAGATGTGTTCCGAGGTTCACTACCTGTCTCCTTTCCACACTCCTTGTGGACGCCTTTCTAGTTTTGCAACATCTACACAAACTTATTGTCATATAAATCCATACATGTAAGCCTAAGGCCACATATGAGAAAGAGCACATGCTGTGTGTCTTTCTGGGGCTCTGGTACCTTCCAATTTCTAGTTCTTTTCATCTTCCAGCAAATCATGTGATTTTATCTTTCTTTATAGCTGAATAAAATTCCACTCGATATATGTGTTACATCTTCGCTATTCATTCTTTAACCAATAGACATCGAGGTTGGCTCTATTTCAAATAGAGCAGCAATAAAAATGGATCTATAAGTAACTCCTTAGTATGACATAGTCCTTTGAGCTTATGCCCAGGAGTGCAGTGGTGATCATATGGTACTTGTATTTTTAGCTTTTTGAGGACCCTTGACACTGATTTTCATAGGAGCTACAGTGGTTTTCACTCCCTCCAATGGTGAATAGGGATTCTTCTCCCTCCAGTGGCTTTGATTTTTGTTTTCTTGATGATACCATTCTGATGAGTAAGAAGGTATCTCAAATTAGTTTCAATTTACATTTCTTTGATCCTTAATGATGTTAAATACTTTAAAAATATTTATTTATTCACCATTTGTATTCCTTGTTTTAGGGTTTCTTCATTCAACTCCTTAGGTGCCTTTTTGTTTCTGGGCTGTTTGTTTTCTTGTTTAGTAATTTTTACTTATTTGCAATCCTCTGTCAGATGTACACTCAGTGACAGATTTCTCCCGTTGTGGTGGCTTTCTCTTTATTCAGGAAGCTGCTTCCTTCGCTGTTCAGAAGCTTTTTAGTTTCACGACTCTCTAAAACAACCCTCTTTTGGGCCTCAGGCTCTGCGCTGCTTTCCTATGGATTTCTAGGGAAGATGGAATGCAGAAGGTGGTGTTTATCGGAATACTGCATCTTCTGCCCCACTGCTAGGCAGCAAGACTCACAGTCTCGATCCCAATGCATCCTAGCCGCAATCTACTCATCTCAGGGGTAAACCAACCATCAATTTCCTCATCACTATCAGCACTTTAAGCATCCTGTTTTACTGCGTGTAAGTACAGCGCTCATCATATGACACCAGCATGTAATACACTTCCTCCTTGCACAACAAGTGGGAAAACAATGTGACCTAAGACCATGTGACTCAGCCTTAGCACTCAGACCATCCTGATCCTTATGACAGTGGACTTCTTGTCCACACAGAATAACTATCTTGCTCGTTTCCCATTTCTCATAGATGTTGGGGGACACAGAGGACACTGACCAGCGTGCTGATGTTAGCTGAGACATCTTGCTGACTGTGAGGCCCCACGGTTCCTGAAGGCTAATGCCAGCCCTGCTTTCATTAGAGGCTTTGCTGTTCTTCCTAACGCCCTTTGCCTTTAACCTCCTCTGCTTGCATCACTTGCCTGCTTCTCTGGTCCCGAGAGGACAAGTCTGCTTCACTCTCCCCTGCCCCTACACTCAGATGGAAAGCTCTTGTTGTGGTCCTTTGGTTGCTATTTGCTCCCTCCCTTGCCCGAGTCTTCCCCTTCCTTCTCTCTTAACAAGGCTACGGCATCTTTCACGGGAACAATTACAAGCTGGGAAGCATTTCACAAACTACAAGGTATTGGAAGAATGTTCATTATTAATAATTAATTAAAATGTCACTATTCTGAGAAGCAATGTAGTGTGAAATAAAATGAACATGTGTGTTACTGTCAGCCTACACTAACTCAAGATGCTGAGAGCTGCAGGTCTGGATGCTGGCACTAATATGTGAGGGTGTCAGAGAGGACCTTTCAAGAAGAGGTTTAGGTTAAAGGAGGCCATCATGGTAGAGCCCTGTTAGGACAGTATTTGTGTCCTCATAAGAAGGGACAACGTAATTTGTTGTTCACCTCTTTGTCCTTCCATCTTTCTCATTAGCACAAGAAAGAACCAATATTCGGACATAGCTACAATTACATTTACTAAATGCAAGACATCACTTGGATTGAAAGTGGCTATTTGAAATACAGCCCCCCACCAGAACATTCCCATAAGACAATTCTAGAATGTTGTCATTTATAAGCCACAAAACTTTTTTTTCACCAGAAACTGAGTCCCCAGATCTTTCTCCATCTCTAGCTAAAAAAAAAAAATTTATGAAGTCACCTGGTTTGTGGCATTTTGCTACGGCAGCCGAAGAAGAGAAATGCAGCACTAAATGTGTTATTTTATATAAGGGTAAGATGTAGGGCCTAAAATTATCCTCATTTATAGAGGAGAAAATTGAACCTTGGAGAGATTAAATAAGATGTTTAAGGCCCATGAAGTAGCACACCTGGGGCTTGTGCTGAGCACTGTCCAACAGCTCACGACGCTCTCCATCACTGTGTCACTTTGCCTCTGAAAGCTAATGAAATCAAGTGTCCTGTGTAGCACAGAGAAAGTCTTCTCTTCCCCATAATAATTTGCACCATATGTAACTGCTGGCCTTTTACAAGAAACCGGTCTGTCTGGCCTTGGACGAGCGCAACCCCCTGCATTTCCCTCAGTGGTACTTGCTTCCTTTCTGGTCCTCTACCCAAATAGAATGCATATGGAAAGTACTCCTGGAGGCAATAAGAACTTTTCTTTCTAATGTAATAATTCTTTAAGAGATGTGTCAAAACAGTGGAATCGTAAAGGGCTTCTATGAATGTGTTCAGATTTGTATCTAGGAAATATTCACCAGGAAATGTTACTGGCATTTGGAATGTTTATTTTTTTGGTTATGACTCGACACTGTAGATAATGAATCTGACATCTTGTGAATCACTTTGCATTGTAAGCGAATGTTGGACATTGCTCAGATGGGCAGGTGACACGTAAAATACATAGTCCTTATAATAGCATCTTTCAATAAATATTCTGAAATGATATTAATAGGCAATATACTTATGTTCATGTAATCCTAAAAGCAATGTCACAACTATATTAAAAATCAGCTTAAAGGAAATAAATATGAGATAATACAATTGACATTTCAACGTGGTTTCAATAGACAACCAACAAACACAGGTATTTTGCCCTCTGTAGGGTCTGTGATAGTCATGTTTATTTGGGGTCTGGGAGACGGATTTCCAGGCTACAGTGCCTACTGCCAAGCCTAGGCACTTCAATCCCCAAGACCCACATGGTAGGAGGGGAAAACCAACTCCCACGAGTTGTCCTCTGATTTCCATATAAAATAGGTATTATGACATGTATGTCCCCTCCAAACAATAATAATGGTGATGATGATAAGTATTATTATAAACATAAAAGTGTTGAATTATCATAAGACATTGCATGAACCATGGAATTTCTAAAACAGTGAAATATG
Source organism: Rattus rattus (assembly GCF_011064425.1). NCBI lineage: Eukaryota > Metazoa > Chordata > Mammalia > Rodentia > Muridae > Rattus > Rattus rattus. The sequence goes on from NC_046158.1 coordinate 29,133,177, forward strand.
ATTAATAATGTTCAGAATAAACCAAGTACAGTAAGATAAGAGAGGAAATATGAACAATTTCTAGCATTCCCAATAGGTGACTGAAGTTCTTATTTTTGTCGGTTAAATGCTACATGTCAGAGCAAAGCCAGACAGGGACAGAGGAAATGATGCTAACGTGCTGCTGGGACCAGGAGGCAGTGACTCTCTAATGAGCAGATTCAGAATTGCTGCTGCCCTTCTGGAAGTCTCAGGAAGCTATGAGACATGCTAGGTACTGATAGTTGTCCACAGCAACAACAATCTAGGACAGACAAAGTCCTGCACGTACTGCTACCCCATACCTGGGCTCTTAACCTCTTTGCACTTGAAGTACTGGGACTATCATGTCCCTGCAGAGAGTTCAGGGTTTTATCTGGTCATTTCATTAATCTGCAGTAACCACTCCTGGCACTTTGCACACTGCTAGGTACTTTTTGACCCTACATATCAAATGATGGGATTTATATATAACTTTCTTTCGACTTTCATGTAAGTTTCATTATTAGAAAATTTAGTGTATATTAAAACAATGTAAACACTATATATACATGCACACACACATATATACATATATATATATATACATGCATACATATATAAACACACATACATAAAATAACTGTGGACTCAGGCTGTACATGCAGACATGTGTGTGTACACACGTGCATACATGCATGAGTGTGTGCATGCCTCTGTGTGTGTGTGTGTGTGTGTGTGTGTGTGTGTCTATGTGGTTATTTTATGCCTGTGACACCCTCTATCCTCCTATATTGTTATGCATGTTAGCTTTAGAGACAGGACATCTCAGTGAATCTGGAGCATACAGATTGTCCAGCCTGGCTGACCACCAAGCCCCAGGGATCTTCCTTTCTCTGTCCTCTTCCTTCTCATTGCTGGATTTACCAGTGCATGCCTCCATTTACATGGGTTGTGGGGATGCAGACTCAGGTCCCTATACACAGCGACCACTTTACCATCTCCTCTCCTCAGACCCCAAACGATTTTAAAGAGTTTGTTTCATACGTAAGGATTTATCACAATACCACAAATCTTTTGGGACCCAGAAGAGTTCGTGGATGTGAGCATCTGTGGTCACCCTTCTGAATGTGTATCATCTTCCACAAACTAAATTCCAGTAGTGCTCTCACCTTCTGCTTGGTGTCTCCCTCATTAACTAAAGCCCTTATTAACTAAGAATTGACAATGGAAATTAAAAACACGGACTTTGGGGTTAAGAAAATGAAGATCTCAATTTTAGCCTGTAATTTGATCAGAGTATTTAAAATGAAGACTAATTTAATGTTTAAGTCTATGTCAGAGTCTTATAAACTCCCTTAAAAAACTTAGCCAAATCATAAACCCCTAAAGCCTAGAAGTGGAGTAACTTCTTTTCCCACTTGGCAAAAGGGAAGGCCATGTCCTGGGTCCCAGGCTTATCAATAGTCCCTGAGGGAGAAGGAAATGAAGCTTGAGTTGAGTAAACTATGCTGGATAGAGCTTGGATCGTGAAAGCATTCAGAAAGCCCAGCTATGCTTACCATTTCAATAGTAATTAATATTATTTTTGCTGAAGCACAGAGCATGCATCCAGGCAGCTTACATTGTCTAGAATTTCCCAATAGATAGGAATATTTATACTAAAAAATGTTTATCTAGAAATCAAACTTAGGTATTCTGTTCATTATCTGGCAAATTTACACTAGGCACTGATGAGATCAGACCAAAATTGTTTACAGGACCCTCTACTTGTCGACTCCCAGTTGAAGTATTTTGGTATTTTGAGAAAACTTAATGATGTATACGAACCTGCAATTCCAATACTCCTTCATATATGCATGGAGAGACTGTATTTAAGAGATCTACTGACAAGGCAGGCAGCACTTGGGCACTTTAATAGGAAAAAAATTAACTGGTCTCAGGACTCTTAAAAAAGATGTTATTTTAGATGTTTACAAGTGCTTTTCAGTCAGTGTTGTATTGGACACATCAGGAAATATATCTATGCAACTTTCTATGTGAAGACAAATTTTTCTGCAGGATGTTACTGAAAAAAGCAATGATGGGTGATTCCAATGAGAACTGTGTTCCTTTTCCACAGTTCCCAGATCCTTACCTAGATGGAAGGGAGAAATTACTCCCTCCAGAAGTTTCTACGCCCCTATACACTTTCTAACTTGAATTATTAACAAAGTGTTATGGTTTGAATCTGAAACACACCATGCAAAGCACATGTTTTGAACTCCTGGTCCTTAGTTTGTGACACTACTTGAATAGCTCTGGAATCTTTAAGATGCGAAACCTGATTGATGTAAGCAGGTCACCACGCTGCCATTGAAGGTTATACACAATGTCATCTCTGGTTTCTCTGTTGCCTGTGTGTTGCCATGGGAACATGCATGCTCACATGCTACCACCAAGATGGACTGAAATCTTCTGGAAACAATGAACTAAAATAAGTCTTTTCACCAACAAATAACAATTGTATTAATTTTTATTATTTACAAGTCTGATGGGCAGATAAACATACTATGTAATCTTTATTAGTTTTTGGCCATAGATATGACTAAGTAAACTGTTGTTGGGTTTCAAAAAAAAAAAAAAAAAGATGTTATTTTAAAAGACATTTATTTTACGTCGTTGAAACTGTGTTTCTGAGTCTGGGCTTAGAGACTCAATTTCACGGCCTTTCTGAAGTAATCAGAGGCAGCGCCATTTGTGTCTGTGCCCTCCTTAGCAGATAATCATCCCAGCATTTGTCAGAGCCTCAAACACTTAATAAGATTAACTGGAGTGAAAGGGGAAAAAATTAAAATCACACAGAATGAAACAAGGGCTTTCATTCTGTTTCCTAAGTCCACACTTCCCAAGTTTACCACCTCTACCAGGGTTCTATGTCTCAGAGAGGGAGATCCTTTAACTCACAGAACTCCCCAAGCAGACACTTCCCATCTATTCAAAGCACGCATAAAAAGATACCATCTCAACACCACTAAGCCATTTCCCCACTAAATGTATTGTCCTTACCTCTGTGCTAATTGAAATAAACTGTAAATGCACCATGGACTTCTAAGTGACTTCATACTATTTCAGTATATTTGCCCCCCAAACCTCTCCTACTTAGTCCATGGTTTCCTTTTCTTCTTTCCTAGGACTAATGTTGCTGTGGGGACTGTCACTGCATGTTGTCTGACTGTCGGTTTACACCTCATGAATGTCATGAGAATATGCCATTGTCTCCCCCACCCCATGAATTCATAACTGAAAATCTGAGCCACTGAGGCACTAGCTCAGTAGGCAGGGATTTTGGAAGGTGTTTAAATTATGGAATGGCAGCCTTTATGGCTACAGGTCATTTCCTTGCACAAATGGCCCTAAGGAGACTCCTGTCCCCTTTTGACCATGACATTTTGACACAGCAAAAATGTGCTGTTCATAAACCAGAAGCAGGTCTTACCCAGATACTGAACCTGCCAGCATCTTGGTTTTTGGCTTTCCTGGACCCGCAAAACTAAAAAATAAATATAGAGGAATTTTTACCCAGCAATATGGCTGCTCAGACAAGGGATCACATCAAAAGATATCCAGCTAGAACTCAGTATGATCTAGTTGGAATATAGACATAATAGACTCCTTTAATCCCTAATAATGTTGGTTAGTTTGTAGAAGAAAGCAACCATGTTTGAAAGTGACATCTAATTGAGGGGCAGACAAAGTGATGAATCAGAGAAAGATTTAGCAGAATGAGTCAGAGACAGTGTATACTCAACTCTCACAGGAACGGCACAGGAAGAAGAGGCTACTTTAGAGCAGTGCAAAGGGAGTCAGGAGTACAGGGAAGTGGAGTGAGTGTAATTCAGTCAAGTTCAGACAATTCAATAGAGTCTTTGCAGTCAGTACAGTCAGTGAGGTTCAGTTTGTGAAATCCAGAGTCAGTTTTTCTAAACAGAGCAATTCAGTAGGAAGCTGTGGGAAGTCCATCTGAATCAGTCAGCGTGGAGAGGAGTTTGGAGCCAGAACACAAGAGTTGAATCAGCCATCCAGAATTCAGAAAGAACTGGAAAGGGTGAACTTACTCAGCAGCAAGCCTCAAAGACAGTTACATCTGGCTAATAAAAGTTACTTTTAAAAATATAATTCTGTTGACAGTCACTTGTTTATAAGATTCTGTAACATCATCTTGAAAGACCAGGACATATATGATGTAATAATAAAAATTCTCTCTGGCAACAATCCTGTAGTCATAATCACTTTACACTAATTTCTTTGGGCTGAAAAAATCAACTAACCTTCCTCTTTGGAAAGTAATAATGTCAATAAATCTAAAAAGGACTCATCCACTCTACATTCTGTATCAACAAAAATTGTCCAGCTGTAAGGCAACTGGGATTCATAAGAATGAGATACAAGCTTCCCTGATAGCTAAGTGCACATGGATCATTCTACACACTATCTCATTTTAATTTTTAGACACCTCTGACACATAATCATCATTATAATTTGTTGAGAGCCATTTTGCCCACTACTCTGAAACAGAGAAAACAAACAAACAAACAACAAAGAGAAAAAAGTCTGCCTGCCAGGGAGACTCAAGGCAGGTCAGGATCTGTTGGCAGATTTCCTGGTCTGCTGAAACATGGAATGATAGGAGGTGTTAGCATTCCTTCTAGGCTCCACCCAAGAGTTACCTGGCAAGAGCCAGCTGGGCCTGGTTTGCTATAAAAGGGGCTGTTTGGCCCCTCCTTGTTCTCTCTGCCCCTCCTCTTTCTTTGACTGTCTTCTTTCCCTGACACCTTTCCCCTTTCCCTTCCCTCCTCTCCTCCCTCTCTCTCTGTTTCTGGCCACCCTCTTCTCTCTCTCTCTCTCTCTCTCTCTCTCTCTCTCTCTCTCTCTCTCTCTCTCTCTCTCTCCTCTCCACTCCCCTTCCCATTTCCTAAATAAACTCTATTCTTCACTAGACCAGTCGTTCGGGTCCTATGGCTGGTACTTCAGAGGAAAAAGATACCTCAGCATGGGCCCGCCAAGGCACCCCTCCCACCTCACCATACAGTGCATCTACAGAGCATATACTTGCCTCTTTCTATAAACACAACAGGAGGTGCACTTGAGGCTCAAAGTTATGAGGTGAAGATTCTATTGACTTTAGTAGAAGGAATAGGAAGGTTTGGGGATGGAAAAAATGTCTTCAGAGTACATTTTAGCAAATTGTTTCTGTTAGCTTGCAACTTTGCTTCCCACAGAACTGCAGTATAAAAAGGCAATGAAAAGTACATTTGCAGTTAATGTGGTAATGACCTGCAGCCCTCCCATATCTGTCTCTTTCATTGTTTTTCTATCTCTCCTATAATCATCATCACTCTCCACTCATAGGACTTTTTGACTTCACACCAGCCAGATCAGTACAATATTCTCAGTAGATAACACACAAAAGTACCTGATTAGACTCAGGTCACATTCACTGGTCTATCCACATTCCCCTTGACTTTCCCTGCTCTGGGCAGGAGAGTGAGTGGCCAGAAAGGCCAAGGTCCATCACACTCCACTATGAGTCCATAGCACTTGGATTCTGGGAAGCTTCATATAGACTTTCCATTTCCAGCATTCCTTTCTAAAACATATATATCTTGTATATGTCTATGTTTCATACATGATGTATAGATTGATAGGTAGGCAAACTGATGGCACTGCGATCTTACATTTCAGTCTCAACTAGTCCCCAGGACAGCTACTCAAATTTTACAAGGTACCTCAAGGGAAAATGAAGAGCAACACTGGCCACGATATCAGGAACAAACTAAGGCTCCCTTCCCCTGTGTACAAAGGGACCTGGACTGTTTGTTTTGTTTTAAGAGCTTGAATTAAGTTAAATACTTTTCAGAAATTAGCTCACACATAAAACCATTTTTCAGTAAATGGATAAATTCCTCAAAATCTGCTGCTATTCGGATCATTGGGAAAACAAAATCACTCTGTCCTGGGAACACTTACTTAGTGTTTTTCTACACTAGTCTCACTTTTTCAAAATGTATGCTATGATTAGTTTATAAAATAAAAACAATTAGCTGCATATTTACAAGGTACATTCAAGGGTGTCCTGAATTCCTGGCTGGACCCTCTATAACCACTGTCTGGTTCTGTAGAGGCTGTTGTTGTGGATTTTCTTTTCTTTTTCCATAATTATGGGAAGAGAATCCCCAAGTGCATGCAGTCCTGAGTATAATGCATACCGTTGTCACAGGCAGGGTGTCAAAGACCTGAAAGCCTCAGATCCATGAAAAAATGACCAACCCTTCCCTAGGCTAGGCTCAGGCAAATGCAAAGCCTTCCACAGGTCCAAATGCAAATATTGATAGTATATGTAGGAAGTATCTATAGTCATGACTGTAGTCCTCTGTCTGCCTGAAGGGTGAAGTGGAAAATGGATGGATGAACAGGTTCTGCAGGGCACTTAGCTGAGGTCCTGCGGCTTTTGTCTGCTACTGGCAGCAACAGTGCCAGAGACAGGATCAGAGGTGGTGGCAGCCTCATGAACCTAGCCATCCATCCAGGTCTAAGGTCTAGCAATGAATACTTAAGAAGAGGGAACTCTTTCCAAGTAAAAGCAGCCACTCTCAGATGATCCTTGGTGAAATATCGTCTTTGCTTTAGTCCTTGTGAATAGGCACTGTATAAACACTGAGCTGGGTAGGATTTAGGGGTAGGTGTTTCCTATTGGCTCAGTTTGATACGTTAGTGATGTTCTATTTGAATGGGGGTGGGACTCCAGGAGTTTCCCACTGCTCACAATCCTCTCGGTGGGGTGTCATGGATGCATGTTCCAGAGCAGGTACAGATATGAGTAGAAAATGGCTTGGCAGGAGCTGATCCCAAATTTCTGAGACTCCCAGGTTCTCAGCTCACTTAACCTTACCAGTTGTTTTGTCTGGTGGCATAGTCCACTTATCCCACACCCCGATGCCACCCCCTACCTCCTCCCATGATTACAGCCTGAGAACCGAGTTCCCTATAGAGACAGCTCCTCCTGAGATTAGGCAAGGCTGTCTCCTTGATCCAGCTGGGCATCATAAACTCCTTGTTTACCTATATGCAGTAACTCCACTGCCTTGCTTAACTGTACGCAACAGCCCCACCTCTCTGTATAAAATAAACACGCCGAATTTCAGAGGTACTGCAATTTTTCTGAGAGCCCAGTCCCCACCAAACCCAGTTTTTCCATGTTCACCGTGTGTTCGCCTGCTTGCCATTTCTTTAGGATTTTTTTTTCTTTTCTTTTTTTCAGAGCTGGGGATCGAACCCAGGGCCTTACACTTGCTAGGCAAGCGCTCTACCACTGAGCTAAATCCCCAACCCCGCTTGCCATTTCTTTATTTCCCCACCAGCCCCAGTCAGATCAATTCCCTGAGGTCATGCAAGGACTTGCTTGGCCCACAGTCTTAAACCTTTTATTCATTAGTTTTGACAAGAAATAAGCAGAATCACTTTAGATAAGCATTTGAAAGTCACTTGTGTAAAGAAAGTGACACCTTGGTCAGTTTCACACAGTCTACAAGGCAGGGGTTCTACTTGCATAATCTGTGAAAATCCAGATAATTAATTCAAACAATCCGGATCAACTTGGATGGACTGGGGGATATCAGCACTCACTAGAGTTCAAATATAATCAGACATGGAGAGCTGTGTAATGAGAAAGAAAACAGTTATTAAGCACAATGTACCTAACATTGTCTGTGCATTTTCTAACTTACTCCTCACACTAACAAAGATTCATTCCATGTCTATTGTCTAACAGATGAGCAAACAGGGTTCAAGAAAGGTTAAGCAATTTACTCTAGCTCCCAGTTAAAAAGTTGGCGCCTGAACCTCTGAGGCCGTTTAACTCCAACATCTCTCACAGTTATCCAATATTAGATCTCAGAAGAGTGATTCTTCTATTACACAGGGGAGGAATAATTCTTCTGCCTTCTATTGGAGTAGGTGTCTTGGTTTTCCGAGATTACATTGTAAGATCATCCATTCTGATTAGCTTCTGAGACCACTAATGAGGTAGAACATTCAGGACAAACCAGCACAGAGTGGCTTGCTCTCAGGTTCACAAATTCTGACAGTCGACACGTAGCCGTCTGTGAAGCATTAGGTCAGTGGATTGTATGTGTCTTCTCCTGGCACCTGGCCATGCCGTGTGTTTTCCATTTCACCCAACTTATTTCAGATGGGCTTGTTTCATTAGGGGAAATGTGTGAGTGGAATCCACAACAGGCAGACAGAGCGTGGTGCTTTCTAGGAGATTGCGGAAGCTCTGTGGTCAGTGGATATCCCCACAAACACATGGAACTCACTTCAAAGACATCAAGACAGTGAAGTCCACATGGAAGGAACCTGCTAAGTCAATGTCCTACTTCTCCAGGACGTTGGATGCCAGTTTGGACTTAGCTGAATTGAGTTAGGATGTTGATGGAATGATTCATGCAGGAAAACCACCCGGGGCCTCAACACCTTTCAAACAGGCAGGTCAACAGTGTTCACTTGAGGACTGACTTTGGTTTTCCTGGAAAAAGGACTGTTTTAAGATGACAAAAAAAGGAGAAAATGAACAAATGAAGTCATTATGAAACCAGCTTGGGAACAAGACTATTGTCTTAAAGATATTGTAAAACTTACTGAATAAAAGAAATTTTAAGGTGCATGAATGAAGGCTTTGCTTTTTAGAAGGGCAAGCAGTTCCAGAGGCAATATTTCATCTTTGTCACCTCTGGACAGATGCATTCTGTGTGGGTGCAAAAGATGCAGGTGGATATGACTATGTCTTTGAAGGAAGGTGAGGAGTAAGCTTGCCTCAGCTCAGGGAATTTACGCCACAGATACTGCAAAACTAAGCAAATCCGATCGGTAATTTTTTGAAATAACACTATGTTCAATATGAACACATTCTCTCAAATATGGATGCTCTTTGTGAATTTGGATGTACTCTTAAAAGGATTCAGCTAGAGAAATTAAAAGCATAGCTGGATTATGAATTGGTTTGCCCCCAGTTGGTTCTGTCGTATTGCTATGGAAATGAGTTGCAACAGTAAGCTGAGGTGTTGAGGATGGCCTTACTCTTGTCTTAATCTGTGGACATGGCCGAGAGTTTCTGTATGACAAATACACTTGGCTCGAATTTCAAATCCTGCCCACTGTTACTCTGACTGTTCAGATTGAGGCATAAAATTTCCTTTCGTCATTGTACATTCTCAATCACTCAGCACTAGCCTCTTTAGACCCACAATTTTGACCCAGACTTATGAGATAAAGGTCAACACTATTGCTATTCTAGTGGCAAGAAATTCCTCAGAGTAGAGTATCCTAATAAAGCTTGGTGTAGCCCTGGATATTCTATCAGTTCCTTCATATGCACCATCTATGCTGAATGCCAATGTGTTAGCCACAAATGAAACTCTAACCATGAATCCCTGGTCCAAATCTCTAAAATGCTGAAACACTATGGTCTCTTTTACTTGGTATACAAATGACTCCAAGATATGGCGACTGGCTAAATGTGAAGTCCGATCTCACATTTCCTGCCTTGTTCCTTGCAAGCCAGCAATGCTGGCTGATTGGCTCCTCAGAGCAGCCCACACTTTATGCCTTGTACAGCTGTGCCTGCTACCATCTCTGTACTTGTGTGTCAGGCAGGTCCGTTCATGTTTGAAACTTCCAATCAAATGCTACCTCTAGTAAGAAGGTTCCCTTGCCTTCCCCAGGCAGCTATCTCTGCCCCTTCTCTAGTGAGTTTGTGTAAACCCTTCAAAGGCACCCATTTGCTTGGAGTTATATGATCGCAAAGATCATTTCTTAACAGTTTTAAACCTCTGCATCTTGAATATGCCTTGTGTAGGATGGGACTCACTCTATACATGAAAGGTAAGAGTGGAAATGTGGCATAAACAGGTTCTCCCGAAGAACAAAAGAGCAGTTCAGTATGTATAAACCGCTCAGATTTAAAGTTCTTAGTTGGGTCCACAAGGTAATTTTTTTCAGTGTTCTTTTAGGCAATTCCCTTTGCTCTGTTCAGCACCCTAACCAACTAGAAGGAACATTTTATGGATGTCTGACAGACTTGTCCTAGCTACATAGAAGCCGTGTGTGTGTGTGTGTGTGTGTGTGTGTGTGTGTGTAATAGAGAGAGAGACAGAGAGAGAAAGGGAGGGAGGGAGGGAGAAAGAGAGGGAAGGAAAAAGAGAGAGAGAGAGAGAGAGAGAGAGAGAGAGAGAGAGAGAGAGAGGGAGGGAGGGAGGGATGTTGAGGTATCATATATCAATCTGTCCACAGTCACCTATAACTGACCACAAACTTTAAATCTTCAACCATCCATTGCTCCTCATTACAAGAAGCCATGTAAAGAATTCCTAAAATTTTCACTTATACTGGAGACATTTTTATGTGACCCTAACTACGTAGATGTGGTGATTGAAATAAGAATGGCCCCATAGCCTCATATATTTGAATACCTGTTTCCCAGTTGGTGGATGTTTGAGAAGAATTACTAGGTGTGGCCTTGATAGAGGAGAAATGTCACTCAGGGTGGGTTTTGAAGTTTCAGAAACCTATGTCACTTTCTATCTTTGTCTGTCTCTGTCTGTCTCAGTATCTGTCTCTCTGTCTCTTTCTCTGGCCATTCCCTGTAGCTCAGGATGTAGTCTTATCTACTTCTCCAGCATCATGCCTGCCTGGTTGCTGCTCCACCATAAGGGTAGTAGACTAATCCACTAAAACTCCAAGCAATTTCCTAATTAAATACTTTCCTTTATAAGAGTTATCTTGGTCATGGTCTTCACTGCAATAGAACACTAAGATAATATTATATAAAACAGACATATAATAATTACAGACTAAAATTATAATAAAATGTATTTGAAAATCAATTTTCCATGTACATATAAGTTTGCTTGTTATTAAAGGTGAGAGAAGATTCACAGAATCAGATGAATGTGATTGTTTTCACATAAGGAATTAAATCTGCAGTAGGTAGACCATCTTGAACATTTTCAGAATTACCCAATACTTTAATTTTGTGCTTGTCAGTGTTAAAAACGCTACTTTGCATAAAACATAGTACAAAGTGGCCAAAGTATGCTTAGGGGCTATTTCAGAAATTCTTAAAAATTCTACCCCAATCTCAAGCCAAAATTCATTTATTATTATTATTTTTAAAACTCATATCAGCAGTTCAAATAGCAATTTCTAGACATTTAAAATTTTACAATAAGTGATGGAAGGAAAGTATTAAAACATCTCATTTTCACCCAAGATACACTCTACAGACCACCCGAAGCTCAAGAAGAAGGACGACCAAAGTGCTGATGCTTCACTCTTTCTCTTTTAAAAGGGGGAGCAAAAATATTCATTCATCCATAAAAGGCAAAGTTTAGAGCAGTGACTGAAGGAACCGTCATTCAGGGCCTGCTCCACATGTGGCCCATATATATACAGTCACCAAAACTAGATAAGATTGATGAAGCTAAGAAGTGCATGCTGACAGGAACTGGATATAGATGTCTCCTGAGAGACACAGCCAGTGCATGTCAAATATAGAGGTGAATGTTAGCAGCAAACCATTGAACTGAGAACTGGACCCCCTTTGGAGGAATTAGAGAAAGGATCGAAAGAGCTGAAGGGGCTTGCGACCCCATCAGAACAACAATGCCAAATATGTAGCAGAGGATGGATGGCCTTGTACGGCATGAATGGGAGGAGAAGCCCTAGGTCCTGCCAAGGTTGGACTCCCAGTGTAGGGGAATGTCAGGGGCTGGAAAGGGGGAATGGATGGGGAGAGGAACACCCTTATAGAAGAAGTAGAGGAGAGGATGAGATAGGGGGCTTATGTCCGGGAAACTGGGAAAGAGAATAACATTTGAAATGTAAATAAAAAAATCCAATAAGAGTATAAAAAAACTCATTTTCTATATTTAAATTATTATGCTTCTGTGACAGCAGAAACCTCTATACATACAGTGATGTCACTCCAGTTCATTGCATGCGATAGTTCAAAGCTGATAGAGGAGTGTTTGTTGGCATAATGTGTTGTGACGACACATATGTTAAAACGTGTACATGTGTGTTCAGAACAAAGGCTGCCAGACAGGTGACTGCTGCTAGGAACACCTTGCCTTCATTTTGTACTTGGTTTTTAATTAATTATTGGTCATTGCCTGTCAGAAACGTTTAGTTGCCTACAATTAGTTCTTGACACTGGTTCTATGAAGCTACGACTTATGGAATGACAGAGGTGGAAGGCATAGGACACGGTGTAGACACAGTGACCAGACTACCTTCCAGTGGATCCCAACTCTCACACAGTTTCACACTGCCTTAGTCTTCATACCTTTGAGATGAAGACATGAATTATAGCTTCCTTAGAGACTTGCTATGAAGACTAAATAATATACCTATACTATTGAATAATAAATATAATAAATATAAATGAATAAGAGGGTGTTCTTCACACAATAAGCTGCAATCTAGTGTGGCTGTAATTGTGGTTTGGAAAACAGCTGTCTTCTCGGTTATCACACATAATATAGCCATGTTCTGCCCTGCCATATAGTTTTTAAATAAGTCCCCACAGACCTAAGAAACCAGTAAAGATGAACTGTAGATGCTCAAAGCCAAAGAACTTCATAGTGATCCTCTCTCTCTTCCTCCCCACACCCTTTCTCTGTCTCTCTCACTTTCTCTCTCCTCTCTCCGCCTCCCTTCTTTCATCATCCCTCTGTCTTGCTTATGTCTAGTCTCAAATTCTCAAAATCTTACTTCTTCATTCAAAGCTGGAGCTGGCAGTGGGCTTGTTGGAATGGTGTTTAGAAAGTACCTCTTAGAAATGTAATTAAAACTTTGCCCACGGTCTTCCCAGGTCTGTGGTACAGCAGGCTACATTCTCAGCAATGGCTCCTTGAGAGGACTCCAAAGCCACTCCATTGTTATCCTGCAGTCCCTCTCCTGCAGAATGGAGTGGATCTGTGGAGAAAGGGAGAACTGAGACTCCTCAGATGGTACTGACTTTGCTTAAACACCCTGCACATATTGAATTTATACGCCGTTCTATTGGTACTGTCCTTGCATTGACTTAGTGAGATGTCCCTAATCGAGTGAGTAGTAGATCTGAGAGTCTGAGAACTGAGTGAGGTAAAGTGTCAAGATGGCAGAACCTTTGAGGTCAGTATTAGTTCTGCTGTAAATTAAGCCTCCAGACAGTTTGTTGATGTTGTTGTTGTTGTTGTTGATGTTGTTGTTTTGTTTTGTTTTTGTTTTTTTGTGTTTTTTTAAAAGCCTGTGCCCTGGTGGAAATCACCAAGGGACAAAATCTGATGGACATAACAAAATGTCATTCAATACAACACATTAATCAATGTTAACTATCAGAACTGCCTTTAGAAATCCACAAAAGGGTTGGGGATTTAGCTCAGTGGTAGAGCGCTTGCTAGCAAGCGCAAGGCCCTGGGTTCGGTCCCCAGCTCCAAAAAAAAGAACCAAAAAAAAAAAAAAAAAGGAAAAAAAAAAAAGAAATCCACAAAAGCAGAGATTCTCATCAAGAAATTGAGGGATCTGAACCCTTAGCCAACACAGTCTTTAGAATCCATTGTTTGGAAGTTGAGAGTTTCATCCGTTGGGTCTGCAGGCAGTTTGCCTAGATAATGATCTTGTTTCTTGAGATTATAAAACTTGATTTGAAATTACCTTCCTCAAAGGTACACTATTGCATGCAGGGCTGCTCTTGCCTTTTACTGCATTCCAATGCCAGGAGTGCAGGCTACATAATTTAATGTTATTTGTCAAGATGTTCATACATGCTGCTGTTAATGGTTGGTACCAAGTTAGCATTGTGGGGCCATGTATAAAATATGTCCAAGGTAGAAGAGACAGAATAAATTAAAAATTTATAACCCCAATGCTGCCTTGGATCTCTGTGCCAGCTTCCCATTTAGAATTCTATTTAGTAATACAATACTTCTAATCTGAATCCCCAAAGTCATTTTCCTGCTTAAAATACTTCCTCTGTACATTTATTGAAGAAGTGACTTCAATGATATTCTGAGTTTCTTCATGACCTTCTCATAGTCTGACAGGAGAACAGCCCTCTGGCCATTTGATGAGCTTTCTGTGCACAGCTTATCCAATCATATCCTATTATTTACTTAAGTTCAAATAATTTCACACATTGGGAATCCTCTTGTGTGAGTCTACAATCTCACTTTACAGCTAAATGCCTGGACAATTTGAACAGAAGGGAGAACTATAGACTGGCACCAGTACGAATTGAGGCTGGTCGAATTACCGTACTGTGCGCTCTAAGAAGAATCTAATAGGTTTGAAAGGACAGGTACTAATCTGAATAGAATTTTGGAAAAGAAAGGCTGGATATTACATTATTCCTCATAATGGGCAGGGGAAACACAGAAGGAAGCTTTAGCAAAGAGGGGACTAAAATTATAAAGGCTGTGGAAAATCAGCCCAGCGGCATTCCCGCTCGGTGAAAGCATGAGCAGTCAATAACCTCTGTTTATTTTCTTCAGAGAATGCTCCTATCAATCGGGTTCTTGTCTAAAACAAAGCTCTTTCTTCCACTAAAGCTAGTGTTAATCAAAACCTGATAAATAAAAATATGTTTGTAAAGAGCAAACATTTAGATTCTGAAAAATAATGATTTTTTAAATGTTTTTAAACTTTTAATTGAAATTTACTTATATCATTTTTCCTTTCCTCTCTCCAATCTCTCTATGTCCCCTTCCTTTACCCCCTCCCATGATGAACCACCATTTCAAACTTACAGCTTCTTTCTCTTTGATTATTATTGTTACACACACACACACAAATGTATAAATATATGAATGAAACCAGCCTAGTCCATTTAGTATTGCTTGTGTATTCATGATTTTGGAGATGACCACTTGGTATTGGCTAACCAGTTAGGAGGTTCATGCCTGGGAGAGACTAATTCTCCCTCTCTCAGAAGGTCATTGGTTGCCTATAGTACTTTATCTAGAGGTGGGTTCCCATGAGAATTCTCATTTCCAGTCAGCATGTGTATTGTTGGTGTCGTTGTTGATGTCTATGCAGCCATTTTGTTAAGTAATCCTGGGTATAGCTTCATTCATAGGATATAGTCTCACAGCTCATAATCTTTCTGTCCCCCTTTTCTGTGATGTTACATGAGCCTTAGATATAGCTGTGTGGTAGATGTATTCAATGGAACTCTGTCAAGCATGATCAGTAGATCTCTGAATTTTAATATTTCTGGTCTTCTATAATGGTATCCTCTGCAAAGAGAAATTTCTTTGATAAGGAGTGAGAGCCACACTTATGCTATACTGATACGTTTTAGAACACATTCAGGATTATGCTGGTCTAGAAAAGTATGTGTCCTCTATGATTACTCAAACCCTAGGCAATTAGTTTTCAATACAAGGTATGATGTCCTTCCTGTTGAGTAGGCTTTAAACCCAATTAGAATCTCTTGGTTCTCACCAAGATATGAGTGCCAATATTGGATCTTTGGGACTATCTTGCCGTGCTGGTCATTGTGGTTCATGGGGGTCACAACTGGGTATTACTGTCGATTGCTTCCCTCCCTTGGGAGCTTGCATAATACCTTCTGGAAGTAAGAAAAATTAAATCTCAGGAAGAAAGCTTTTAGGTCACATTCAGCTCAAATCTTTCAATTTTCTGGCCAAAATGTGTGATGTCTTCAGCCAAAGGGATTCACTTTCAACCTCTGCAAGACAACTAAGAGTGACAGAAATAGCTTATATTGTTTTGAAAGTCTCTTGGCCTACCCTGACCAACAATTTATTCTTTTTTGACTTTAAAACTTTGATTGGATTTTTCAAATTTACATTTTAAATGTTATCCCCCTTCCAGGTTTCCTCTCCAGAAACCTGTTATCTCATTCTCCCCCCTCTTCTTCGAGGGTACTCCCTCAACTACCCACCCACTCCCTCCCACCTCTCTGCCATGACATTTCCCTACACTGGGCATCGAGCCTTGACAGGACCAAGGACCTCTCCTCCCACTGATGCCAGACAAGATCATTCTCTGCTATATATATGCAGCTGAAGCCATAGGTCCATCCCTTTGTTTTCTTGGTACTGACCAACAATTTAAAGAAAGGCTTCCCTTCACCGTTACTGGGGCTTATGTTAGGTAGTCTCCATAAATAGCTAACTCTTCAAAAAGGATCGAATAGAATTTATCAATATTTCAAAACCAGCTCTGTCATTTTATGATCAACTAAGTGTACATTGTTAACAAAGGTACAGGAATTATGTATTTATAAAAGGTCAATTATCTAACTACTTTCTTTTTACATAAAGTCAAAAATACAAGGCCCTGGATAAAGTCTCTGCCAAGTCATGTGGACTTAAAATCATTTTTTTTTTTTTGCAAATTCTGATAATGTTAAGACCAAAAATTCATGCCATAAAAACCAAACCATGGTGAGACAAATAACAAAATACTTGGTGCATTATGTCTTGACCAGCCAAATTCCTGTGAGAGCTTGGTTTCAAATGAAGCCAAACCCACAAATCCCCTGTACATAGGAGTCCTTCCCACTTGTTTGTTCTGAAAGTAACTAAAACAAGACAAATCAACAATGAAAAGGTATCAGGGTGAGACTGTCACCTGCCACACACCGTAATTTATGCAACTCTACTGGTTTCACTTGGCTTGCTTGATTAATGTGTGTCAACTCAGGTATACAAGGGTGCCATGTACAAGCAGTAGTCCTTCTAGCCAGTAAGAAAGGATGGGCTATTCAACAAAAGATGTCCTTAAAAATAGTAAAATACTTGTGGGGGCAGGGGGAGAAAATGAAGTTGAGTATTTTACCCCATTCCTTAAGTGATTTTCAAGGCTAAAATATAGTAAAAGAAAAATGTGACTTATTTAAAAAGGAAACACTGATGTGAAAGATCCTTGTAAGAAAGAGTGTATAATATGTGTATGTATGTATGTATGTATGTATATGTGTGTATATAAATATGTATATATGCACACAAAATGGAGCCTTGATTTGTAGATTGGCTGGTCTTCTGCTGCCTCAGTGTCCTCAACGCTGGGACAGTACATGCTCTGATGCCCGTTTCAAATCATATTTACTTTTTCTTGATTAATAGAATAAAGAGCCAATAAAAATATACACATTACATTTGATATAGTAAGTTGTTATTTTTAGTTCAATGTATAAAGAAATTTGTACCACAATTTATTATGAAATAAAATAATCAAATAAAATGAATATTCACTCTTTAAGCATGAGAACTTATTAGAAAAATACTTAAAAGTACACATATATATTATATAATTTAATATAATTATGTTGCAGTAGAAATTAAAAAGGAATGTTTTCGATCAGTCCCAGTGAGCCGAATCTCCTCACTCCGGATGCTACACTACCATGCAGTCCACAAGCCACCCTCTCCCGGCTGTCTCCCTTTTGGCCACCCTCTCCACATGGTCCCCTAGGCGGTAGTTACCAAGCTGGCACACACACACACACACACACACACACACACACACACACACACACACCTTGTTCTGTGGGCCCTAAGCATTCTCACTCTGCACAGGCAACAGAACCAGATCCGCACACTCCATTTCTTTCACACACTGTCCTCTTAAAGCTGGTAAAAATCAAAGTTCCAGAAACATATGATTTAGCAGTTAGATTTATATGTTAAATTCTCAATTCACAATTCATTGACAAATGAACAAATTCATTAACAAATTCACTGCCAATTGATAAAGATATACCCCCCCCACATACCTAAACAAGATAAAATCAGATCTAAATCTGAACCATCATCCTCTGTAGACTCCATCTTGATCTCTCTCCTTCCTCCTCTCTCCGGCCTTAGAAAAACTTTGTCCCCACCCCACTCTCTACTGTCCAATCATGTATCAACTTGACATCAAAATACATAATTATATTAGAATTTTACTTTACCTGGTAGTCTACAAAGTCTTTCTGATTAAAGAGTGTTTAGAAGTCATGGCCATGTCTACCATTGGAAGAGACACAGGTTTTTCTTGCTGAAGCAGGCAGATTTACTGAATGAGATATTCACATACTGATTTTTCTGAAAAAGAAAAAAAGAGAAGTCATGGCCACTTGAAGTAGAAATCAGTGTGTAGTTTCTCAAAGAGCTAAACGTACAAGTACCCTATAGAGAGAATACCTTCTGTACTGTAGGGGTGCATCAACTATCAATTACAAAGCATAATACCTATGGCTTAGGCAGGAAATAGAGGCAGGATATCTGGCAGAAAGAAAGGGTTCTGTGACAGAGCTAGGTGAAAGATTCATGGGAAAGATGTGACAAGAAAGATGCATGCATCGTTCCTGAGCAGAGGTAATCACCCCCATGGCAGAATAGATATTAAAATAAATGGGTTATATTTTTTGGCTTTTTTAGTGGTTATTTTATTTATTTATTTATTTATTTATTTATTTATTTATTTATTTATTTCAAATGGTATCCTTATTCCCAGTTTCTCCTCCACAAACCACCTAGCCCATCCCCCCTTCCCCTTCTTCTGTGAGGGAGGATCACCATCCACCCAACCACTCCTACCTCACCACCCTAGCATTCCCTTACATTGGGGCATCCAGTCTCCACAGGACTAAGGGCCTTCCCTCCCATTGATGCAAAATAAGGCCATCCTCTACTACATAAGGAACTGGAGCCATGGTTCCCTCCATGTGTACTCTTTGGTTGGTGTTTTAGTCCCTGGGAGCTCTGGGGTGTCTGATTGGTTGATAATGTTGTTTTTCCTATGGAGTTGCAAACAACTTCAGCTCCTTCAGTTCTTCCCATTCTCCTCCATTAGGTTCCCCATGCTCAATTCAATGATTGGCTGGGAGCATCCACACCTGTATTGATCAGACTCTGACAGAGCCTCTCAGGGGACAGCCATACCAGGCTCCTGACAGCAAACGCTTCTTGGCATCAGCGATAGTGTCTGGGTTTGGTGTCTGCAGATGGGATGGGTCCCTAGGTGGGGCAGTCTCTGTATGGCCTTTCCTTCAGTCTCTGCTCCACTCTTTGTCTCTGCATTTCCTTAAGACAGGAACAATTCTGTGTTAATATTTTTGAGATGGGTGGGCATCTCCATCCCTCCACCCGGGGTCATGCTTAATGTCTGGATATGGTCTCTACAGGTTTCCCTCCCCTTTGTTGGGTATTTCAGCTAATGCCATCCCCGTTGGGTTCTGGAAGTCTCTTGTTTTTCAGGCATCTGGGACTTTCTGATGGCCACTCCCAGTTCGCCATCTTCCACCACCATACACATCCATTCAGTTTCCTAACCCTCTGTATTTCTCCCCAGTCTCTCCCACACCTGATTGTGACCCATTTCTCCTTCCCCTCTCTCTCCCTCCTAGGTCTTTCCCTCTCAGTTCTCTCCCTCTCTCCCTCTACCTCCCATGATTATTTTGTTCCCGCTTCTAAGTAAGACTGAAGCATCCACATTTTGGTCTTCCTTCTTCTTGAGCTTCATGTAGTCTGTGAATTGTATCTTGGGTAATCTGATCTTTTTGCCTAATATATCACTCTTATCAGTGAGTGCATACCATGTGTGGGTTGGTTTTGTGTGTGTGTGTGTGTGTGTGTGTGTGTGTGTGTGTGTGTGTGTGTGACTGGTTTACCTCACTCAGGATGATATTTTCTAGTTCCATCCACTTGCCTAAGAATTTCATGAAGTCATTGTTTTTAATAGTTGAGTAGTACTCCATTGTGTAGATGTACCACATTTTCTGTTATCCATTCCTCTGTTAAAGGGCATCTGAATTCTTTCCAGCTTCTGGCTCTGATAAATAAGGCTGCTATGAACATAGCGGAGCATGTGTCCTTATTATATGTTGGAGCATCTCTTGCGTATATGCCCAGGAGTGGTATAGCTGGATCCTCAGGTTGCACTATGTCCAATTTTCAGAGGAACCACCAGACTGATTTCCATAGTGGTTGTACCAGCTTGCAATTTCACCAGCAATGGAGGAGTGTTCCATCCTTGCCAGTAACTGCTGTCACCTGAGGTTTTGATCTTAGTCATTCTGATTGGTGTGAGGTAGACTCTCTGGGTTGTTTTGATTGTATTTCCCTGATGACTAAGGTTATTGAACATTTCTTTACATGCTTCTAGGCCATTCGAGATTCCTCAGTTGAGAAGTCATTGTTTAGCTCTGTATCCCATTTTGGTACCTTTTTGATTCTCTGGAGTCTAACCTCTTGAGTTCTTTGTATATATTGGATATTAGCCCTCTATTGGATGTAGAATGGGTAAAGATCTTTTCCCAATCTATAGGTTGACTGTAGACAGTGTCTTTTACCTTACAGAAGCTTTTTAATTTTATAAGGCCCCATTTATCAATTATTGATCTTAGAGCCTAAGACATTTGGTGTTCTGTTCAGGAAAATTTTCCCTGTGCTGATGTGTTCAAGACTCTTTTCCACTTTTTCTTCTATTAGTTTCAGTGTATCTGGTTTTATGTAGAGGTCCTTGATCCACTTGGACTTGAGTTTTGTACAAGCAGATAAGAATGGATCAATTTGTATTCTTCTACATGCCAACTGACACTTGAGCCAGCATCAATAAATGGGTTATCTTCCGTTATGATTCTAGTCAGAGAGGAGCCTAGCTATATGGCCAAGATATTTATAAAAATATTTCAAGTCTGAGTCTTAATTCTGGAAGCATGGGGCTGGAAGGCAGAATCGGGCATAACTTCCTATGACCCAGACATACAACTCCTTGAGATGGACTTAAAGATTTCTGTCTCCTACTACAGAGATATTTTCAAATCCATGTTCACTGCCACTTTATTCACAATAGACAGGAAAAAGGAAGTAGCCTAAACGTCAATTACCTTGCGAGTGGGCAATGAAACTGAGGTACCTATATATAACAACATTTTACTCAACTGTAAAGAAAAATGAAATTATAAAAAATTGTAGGTAAATATGCAGAACTGGAAAATATTATGCCAAGTGAGCTAATTCGGCTGCTGAAAGACAAATTCTACATGCTCTTTCTCATATGTAGATTTATTTCTTTAAATTGTTAAATTATGTGTTTAATTGGTAGTGCCTATAGATCCAGGAAGCTGCAAAGGGTGATTCCATTGAGAGAGTGGCCGTATAGAGTGGGCAATGGCAAAACATATGTAATACAAAAGTAAATGAGAGAAAAAAACCCAAGTTTTTAGTGAGACTGGTGTTTGGAGGATGGAATAGATGAGGGAGTAAGATAAAGAGTTAACCAAAACAAAGGACGCATGAACGGGCCATGTGGAAAACCGCTTTTGGAAGCTCTGTTTTTAAAGAAATTTTGAGGACTAAACCTCATGTGTGTAGTTAATGCTGCTCCCAAAACCTATAAGTTATGAAGCAAAAATATAGAATATAGAATACATCCTTCTGTTGTTAGTTAGGGAGGCACCAGCAGGCCCACAAATAGTAGTCTACAGTCACTGTGCATGGTTATTCCCAAGATCAGTTGATAAAACTCCATTGCTGAAGACATCAGGGACAGGAAAGCAGAAGGAGGTGTGTTAAGAAGAAGGTGTTCATGAATAGTAAGAAAGTGATGTAAGAGAATGTGTGTGTGTGTGTGTGTGTGTGTGTGTGTGTGTGTGTGTGTTTGTACATGTGCATATACACTGATTGCTTTGTAACAAGATCTCACTACATACCACAGGCTAGCCTCCAACTCACAGCCATCCTCTGGCTTCATCCTTCCACGTTATTAGAGCTGTGAACTACCATGCTTTTTCTGAAGAACAAACATTTCATGAAAAAGAAAAGAATTAAAAATGATGCAAATGTACTCTATTAATTTGTAGCTTGCCTTTTGGAGTCTAGGTATATATAAGACAGACACACAAATAACATTTAGAAAGAGATATAAAAGTATACAAGAATTAGCTATCGTTATTACCATTAAGAAGTGGTCATACAGAAAGAGACAAAATTCTGCCTGAGAATGCCATAAGTCAGCAATAAAAATGGTCAGTGACCTCTAAACAGATGCAGTCAAGCAAATGGACTCTTCAGCTCTGGAATAGAAGTTCATCAGCATAAAGGAAGAAGTCAGCAAAGGATCCAGTGTCGCCAGGTATCAGAAGTCAGACACATTTGTCAAAATTTCTCAAGATGGTCAGAGGAAAGGGACTGGTGGGCAAATGAAAGAATTTGATCATTTAGTTTTCAGACACCTACAAGATGCAAACCAGTCAACCAGGGGATGTCTCTCCAGGGGTAGTCTGCTGCTATTGCCAGAGCAATTTGGTAGCAGATATTATTCTAAGCAAACATTTGGCCTCAAAGGAGTCTGATGCTAGGGGTCATATTCTGGAGTACCAATTAGGGAGGTTGAAAACCAGGTTCAAAAAAAATAGGAGGGAAAGGTGGGATGTCACGCAGTGACTTATCAGAGCAACCTAATGTTGAAAATGGACATCAGCAAAGCTTAGGCACCCAGAAGTGTTGGCATGTAACTCTATTCCCAATATTTGGGCAACTGAGGCAGGAGAATTTTCAGGAGTTTTGGTATAGGTTACATAGCAATTCATTGTGTCAACAAGAAAAACTAACAACAATAATAAAACATAGCATGCAATTAGGCAAAGCTTTCTCGTTTCTTTATGGTCATGTCAATCTCCTGGGCAGTCTATCAACATGTGTGGGCCTGGCCCTCATTCCCAAAGGTTCTGAATCATTGGTTTGGTGCCTCGACCTAAGCATTTCAAGACCTCACCATGGAATTATGATGTGCATCCAAGACTGCTGATTGCTAGGTTACAAGAACGAAGAGACAAAGGCAAGCAGGGTGCACACAGGAACATGGACGGATGGATGGATTCATGCTGACACTCTGGGGAGGAAGGTGAGCAGCAGGGAGACCTTTGCTGAACAAACAAATCAGCGCAGGACTCTGCTGAGCGGGGAACAAGGTTTGTTTGATCAAGGGAAACCGAAGAGGATTTCAAACTGTGATAGATGTCTGTATGTAGAAGGGTTTGCTGCAGGGCTTCTTAGAGAAGTCAAAGGAAATACTGATTGCATCTCCATAGCAACAGGCTGTCTCCTTCTGTCTCTGCTTCTTTCCTTTCATACATTAGCGCTCAACACTCAACTCTTCATAGATCTCCTGTATAAACGGGCATGATCTTTATCATGAAATAATAAAGATACCTTCCTTTTTGTTCCTCTTATGGAAATGCCTGTAGAATACTTAACATAAACTACATCCTCCAATTAAAAGCTAACCAACTGTGCGGATAGACCCTATTCTTCTGGTGCTGTCTTACAAAAAGCTCCTTTCTCTGAGAGAGTGGAAGGCTGTAAATATGCCTTCCTCCTTGGATTCTATATTCATTCTCTGGTCCCAGAAACTGTGGAACTTATTACGGCATGCATGCTGTAATAAGCTTACATGGCTAACAATATGATTAAGTGAAGGACCTTGAGAGTGGAGGCATCTGAAGGGTTGTACATGTCCAGGTGACCCCAAATGTCACCACAGGTATTGCATATGAGAGAGAAAGAGGGGAAATAAAATACAGATACAAAAAATAAGGAGACACGATAGGATCACATAGTCAAACAAAGCTGTCAGCCACCAAAAGTGGGAATGATCCGAAGGAGTACAATAGATTCATGACATATGACAAAGGTGCTTCTAGACAATAAAAGAATTATTATTCCCCTTGTCACCCACTGGGCAAGCTCAAAAGTCATCCATTTTTCTTTTCCAGGAGACTCGGAAATAAATGTAATATTTATTGAAATAGTGCCTTAGCCTGCATAATTAGCATATGTTTTTTCTATATCTAATTTTAATTTCTATTAGTTTTCATAGCCTGATTGTACATTTTCTCCTCTTATCATAACTGCTTTCCAAAAACAGATTAGGTAGGCATAATTAATATATGGCAAATTATGGTCTGTTCATATTGTCTGTGAAGATAATGGTTTAATATCTCCTGTCCTTTTCTGTTTGGGTGGAGAGTGGAGCCCTAGGGCCTGGAATCAATTAGGAGCATGAGAAGCCTGGCCTTTATTAAATGCTGTAAACCGTAGGTTGCTTGCTTCCAGAGGAATTGGCCCTGCCTTGGAAAAGGGCATTCGTCTTCACAGTCAACCTAGTTACGCTGTTGTGGTGGTGCACACCTGCAATCCCAGCATGCAAGATGCATAGACAGGTGGACCTCTGAGAGCCAAATTCTCTTTTTCAAGTTACATGCTTGGAGGACCACTTGGAGATTTGCCTGGAGTGCCACACTCAGAAATCCCTACTAACATGAACAATGATGCCAACGGGTGAAACCCAGAACATTTCAGCATAATCTCCCAAATGTTTCAAAGTTTACCTGTCTGGTATAGACAATATTTAATATCAATAGAGGGCTTCTACCCTGCTTTTGATCATTCAGTTTCCAGATAAAAGACACATAATCTTTATATTTATAATAAGACTTACTGTATTAGAGTTATGCAGATACCTACCCTTTATGTTATTATGTCTACTTCCCTGCCAATAATCCTGAGATATGACTAACCATGTTTGGCCTGGGCAACTCTTACTCCAATTGACCAGCCCTCATGGCCAGGTTTTCATGACTCACCTACCCCATGGTATCTTCTCTCCCTACCTTCTTCTCCTCCTTGTAGTCCTGACTCAGGCCCCAAGCCCAGGAACCAAAACTCCATCTACCTCTTTTCTGCCCAGCTACAGGTTGTCATTTTTATTCAACCAGTGGTTTTAAATTAAGAAACAAAGTACATTTGGATTCTCTCATCTTTGGGGGAAACCAAGCCTTGTGGTGGGGGTCAGTATTTTGGATTATAGTACATGGCAAAAGACCAAATCTTAACACCTGTCCATGAGAAAGAGTCAAACCAGAGTTCAGGTGTTCTGTTTGTACCTCATTGGGCAGAAGATGGTTGGAATACATCAAAGAATATATTCCTTTCCCAAAGTCCAAAAGTAAAATTTCTAAATATTACCAAGCATGGTTTAGAATTAAAGAGGATGCTGTGGATGGACCAGAACTCTAGACCCAAACACAAAGGACAAAAAAGACTGCGGCAGAAATCATGATGACTATGTACTGTCTTCACTTTCCAGAGAAAGCCAGTCTCCCAGCCTCCTCCTTCCCCAGCCTCCTGCCTCCCCAGCCTCCCCCAGTCTCCCCCAGCCTCCCCCAGCCTCCCCCAGCCTCCCTGCCTCAGAGGGAAAAGCCCGCCAGAACTCTGTAGACGTCTGATAACACCCCACCCATCTATGTGTCCTCTACAGGTTCATGACTGCCTTCGGGTGTTCTGAGACCTTCTCAGTAATTGTTTTCTGCTCCTGCAATGTTAACCATTTGAGGACACCCAAGTACTCACCAGACAACTTTCATCATTTCCTAAAATAAGACCTACAGCAGACTCTGTACTTGTTCCCTTAAATTAAACATCTCCAGATTTCTCATCTCTTAAATTATATTCTAAAAGCTTCTAGTAAGTCGCTAGTAAGTCCCTTATCTCCTCGAATTCTTGGTGAGGCTCCTTCATTCTTTCATGTTAATAGCTGCAGTGTGACCTGGCCTCTTAATGGTTACAGGTGACTTCTTTATTATTTTTTGTATCTTTTCCTATTATTAATTTTTTTCTCACATAATATATCTGGACTCAGGTTTCCTTTCCCCCTCCCCTCCCAGTTCTTCCCCACATCCTCTCCTATCCAGATGCACCCCTCTTCTGTCACTCTCTAGAAAACAAACTAGCTTCTAAGGGACATAACAACAAAATAAATATAATACAGTAAAAAAAAAAAAACCCAAACACATCAGAATAGGACAAAACAAAAAACATAAGAGCCAGAAACAGATCCAAAAGAGCCAATAAACAGATCTAGACACAGAGACTGATTCATTCACACACTCAGGAATCTTATAAAATGACTAAACTGGAAGCCATTTCACACATACAGATGCATACACACTCAAACACACACCCACAGACACACACACACACACACACACACACACACACAAACACAGAGACACACACACACAGACACACACACACACACACAGACCTGAAGGACTTATAGGGTTAAAAGAGAGAGAATTTATATCTATATCTACATATTTTCATAATATTATATATATACATATATAAATAATTAAATACAAATAAAAAATAAGATGACATGATATTGTGAGACAAAAAAAAATTAAAGCCACCCAAAGTTGCCACTGAGTTTATTTTGTTTTGGCCATTTACTGCTTGTCATGTGGACTACCTTTAAGAGTAGTTTGTTTCCACAGTGACACTCAGTTAGAGAAACTAAACTTTCATTTGCAAGTGTTTCTTATTGGGGATAGTTTTCTGGTTAGAAATGTGAAAGAACTTCACCACCCACCTAACTACTCCCACCTTACCACCCTAGCCTTCCCCTACACTGGAGCACTGAGTCTCCACAGGACTAATAGCCTTCCCTCCCATGGATGCCAGATAAGGCCATCCTCTGCTACATATGCAGCTGGAGCCATGGGTCGCACCATGTATACCCTTTGGTTGGTGTTTTAGTCCCTGGGAGCTCCAAGGGGTCTGATTGGTTGATAATGTTGTTTTCCCTATGGGTTGTAAACACACATACGGGTTAAGCCTCTACACAGGCACCAGCCTTTCATCTTCATGTTGGATGAGTTGTGTAGGTGTTGTCTTCTGTAATAAGACCTTGCTGCCAGTCTGTGAAGAACAAAGTATAGTCTTGTTAATAACTCTGCGTGTTTAGGGCTTCCCTTGGGACCCCTTTTGCAAACAACTCAATTAGATGTAATGCATTTCTCTTGTTGGAGCTTCATTTGGTGACAGGAAATGTTCAGTTGGGCTCTGTGTCTTCCATTATTTTGAGATTTCATTTAGATTTCCTCCACATATTTATATATTTTAAGAAGTTTCTACTGTATTAGATTTCCTCAAATTGTCCTTGATTTTATCTGTCTTCCCATATGTCCTCCCTCATTGCCTCTTCTTTCCCTCTCCCTACCTGAACCTCCCATCCCAGTTACTTATTCATACATCAAAAGCTATCTATTCTATTTTTCTTTCTTAGAGAAATCTATTTGCCCAACCCACCCCGAACTCATCCCTTACTCTAAACCTAACTGCTGTGGTTCTATGGATTGTTTATCATTGTCTTCCTAGCTAATATCTACATATAAGCTAATGAATACCATATTTGTCTTTCTGACTCTGGGTAACATCACTCAGGATGACTTTTTCTAGTTCCACCCATTTACCTGTTAATTTCATGATTTCATTTTTAATGGCTAAATAATATTCTGTTCTGTAGATGCATCACATTTTCATTATTTATTCATCTCTTGGGGGAATTAGGTTCTTTCCAATTTCTGACTATTCTCATGAGTGAATAGTTCTCTCTGCTTTTTGAGTAAAGAAGCACTGAACATGTTTGGGCAAGTATATCTGTATTACAGATGACTTCTAACTGCTCACTTTAAATGGTGCCACATAAAAACAACAATAGCCTATCAAAAGTAGAAGTCATGCTAATTTTATACCCCAAAGTCCTTACTGTCTTCCTGGAGCATTTCCTTCTCTGTCTCTTTCTCTGTCTCTGTCTCTGTCTCTGTCTCTCTCTCTCTCTCTCTCAATCTCTCTCTCTCAATCTCTCTCTCTCTCAATCTCTCTCTCTCAATCTCTCTCTCTCTCTCTCTCTCTCTCTCTCTCTCTCTCTCACAGTATATACTAACATTCATGATTATATATTGTACATTATGTTCATCAGATGTGTAATTGTCTGACAAATTTTAGGATTATATTTGTTACAATTTGGATCATAAGTGTCTCCCAAAGACTTTGTCCTTAGTTTATTCTGTTAAGGGGATGGAACAGAAACTTAGAAATGGAATGTAGATGGGGAAACAGGATATAGAGGCATAAGTTTGAAGGGAATATTGAGATACCACAACCCTACTTTCTAGACACTATAAGATAATCAACTCTATTTGACTGTATACATTCTATTATTATGTTTTGCCTCCAGTGGAGCCAATAAACCATGGACTAAGGTTTCTGGGAGCAGTAATCCAAAGGAGAAGGTGATAATCCATCTTGCTGAATGATTGAGTCAACAATTTAGCATTTGCTGCTGTACTAACTCAGGCTGTTATAAAATAAGGCAACAGGCTGGGTAGTTTGCTCATAGTATAGACTGTAGACATTTGATCATGTTTCTATGGTTGGTTTCTAGCTGCCTTTCTCATAGAAAACAACGCTGCATTACATTTTTTTCAACAAGTTTCTTCAGCCTCCAAACTCTTCTAACTCCAAGTCAACTTTCATCCCTTCCTGTAGGCACCACATTCACTAATATTTTAGATGAATATATACACTCTTGTATTTTCAAGGAAGAAGTAATGCCATTCTTACTACTGATCACTGGATACTCTGAAGCTTCCTGAAAATGCACCTTGGTTGTATTAGTTACAATTACGTGTGTTTTGTCTTCTAGAAAATATTTTTAGGTAGCCACTTTGCTTTGATGACTCTTGGATTCTTTGCTTATAATACAAACTGACTGCCAAACTCCAAGTCTTATGCACAGCTATATCTCTTTGTCTTCACAGTGCAGTGTAAACCATTGGCCCTCTTTAAGGATTTGTAAAATGGATAAATTCTACAATGGTAATTCTTTACTCTGAAGATTCTCAAACTGGTGCAGACAACACTCTATGGATTGCTATGTGTCCCATATGCAAACATGAGATAAACATATTGATTTCACAGGAGCACTGGATTTGCTTGATTATAAATAGCCTATAGCATACTGTAATGTTAATAGAAATGAAATAAATATGTCTATGGTAAAGTAAAAAACAGCAAAGTTCATATAAATGTCATAACTCAAAGGGCTTCTCCAGGTACCTTTCTCTCCACATTTACCTGAGGATATATGTCAAGTCTGCCACGGCAGGTGCTAACAATAACATGAAAGGAAAGTAGAGAGGTTATTTGCATAGTGCGCAAATGCATACAGGGGAGTGCTTGTTTCTAGCTGAAGGATGGTTAGCCCTGGAAGATTATAAAGAACATTTTTATTACTATCTCCTAAAAGCAAAAAGGTGAGACATATACAGGAAGCACGTGAACACACCTTTGCAGACACCTAACACAAAACCTCAAAGGCTTCTAATAATCAGTAGAAGATGGGCTAAAGAGCTAGTCAGTGTTTCATAAAATTAGTCCTAAATGACATGCTTCCTCAAGCCTCCTGAGTTAGCTTCCCCAACTTAGGGCTGAATTTTTAAAAAATTATGTTTCCTTCTAGATTGAAGGATAATTACCCAATTACCTCTCAACATTCCATTCATATGGTTATGATCTCCCTCTAGAAGTTGTGTTTCCATGTTGCTTCTCTGATATTTTCTGAATATGTCTTCATTCTGTCATTTCAATGTATTATTCCAAACGGGATTATTCCTCTGATACCAACTATGCAAAACATAGCTCATGACTGCTTACCTTCCTCTCTTTCTCTGACCAAGAAGCTGGATTCACTTAGGAAATTCTTTCTTTGTTCTTGAAAGCACACTGATTGCAATTTCTCATTTGTCATTCTGACCTAGATGGTGTTTTAGTGAGGGTTTTACTGTTGTGAAGAGACATCATGACCAAGGCAACTCTTATAAAGGACAGCATTTAATTGGGACTGGTTTCCAGATTCAGAGGTTCAGTCCATTATCATCAAGGCAGGAAGCATGGCAGCAGGCAGGCAGGCATGGTACAAGAGACAGAGTTGAGAGTTCTACATTGTCTGAAGCTAACCAGAAGAAGACTGACTCCTCAGACTGCAAGGTGGAGGGTCTTAAAGCCCACCCCCACAGTGACACACTTTCTCCAACAAGGCCACACATCATCCTACAGAGACACACCTCTTAATAATACCACTCCCTGGGCCAAGCATATTCAAATCACCACAAACAGTTTGGTCATGGTGATTTCATGCAAGGTCCTATTAGATCAGAGGAACCTTGTCTGTTTTCAAGGTAGCAATACTCTTTCAGCATGCAGGAAGAGACTTGGTCAGGGGCTACCCTCTGGCATCTGGATGAGGCATTCTGCTATGTTAGTTGCCGTTCCCTGTCTATCAGAAAGTGATTTTAGTGATTTTTCCCTCTCTGCCTTATGGTTCTTGGTTTCCATGCATTTGTTCCCCAAATGGACTATTATTTTTTCGTGGGTTTCAAAATACTTTGAACTACCCCTCTCTCTGTGTTTGATCATGGTTACCTTGGGTTGTTCTTGTTGTTCACGAACATTATGGAAGTGTTCATAGAGATGTTCATTGAGGCTCTACCATTAACGTCTTTGTAGATACGCTGTTCTAAACTGTATTTGTAAACAATCAAATGACCTAAAACTACAAACTTAAAGTATGGTTCTCTATGCATAGAGCAGTGAAGAATGGAAGGTGTGTCCTTGTCATTCAAAATTTCATCAGGGAAACACCTTGATGTGGTTCCAGACTTCCGATGCTAAGAAGCTTTGTAGAAATGCAGAATGCAGTTGGGAAAGATAGTTGCATACCATGCAAGTGCTTCCTTATATCGTTCCAAAGGAAAAGAAAAAAAAAAAGACAAGCAAGAAGGAAATCCTCATTTGTAGGAAAACCGGATGATTGATGGCAAGAGGAATGCTCTTTAAAGATAATAACAGAATGTAGCAAGCAGATGCTAAGGACTAAACAGACTTGTCTCCTTTATAGTCAAGTGATGTATTAATTTACACAAGTATATAGTGGACAGAATTTGAAAACCACCAGGCATAGCTTCAAGTCAATTTTAATGCATTTAATGTAATGACATAAATCAGTCTAAATGGTAAATCTCTTTCAGCAGACTGTGTAAAAGATCTTTCCATGACCCTGAGACCAGTTTTAAAAGGTAAAAGTTAAAGATTTTTTAGCATGCAGGAAGAGAACTAAGTACTCACTTGAGGGATACTCACTGGCAGGCAGACCTATTATCTTTAACATATGGTAAATGGCAGTGCAGCTGTGTCTCTCGACTTTGTTCTTATAACCATCTTTGAAAGAACTATGAAACTGACAATACATCAGTTATGTACAGCCTGTTTATTGGTATTTTGATTTTTCAGATCCATTTAAGTGCTCTTGTAAATTAATAATTCATGAACAAAAAAGAAAAAGAGAAGATAAACAGACAGAGTTTGAAATAGTTCAAAGAGAACACCCAAAACAAAATTGGCTACAGTTGAATAATATGCAGAGAAATGCAAATTAAATCAACATGGATATACTGTCTTGTGGGCTCAGGAGGAATATGCTACTTAGCATGTATGAAAGCAATATTGCCCCCAAACAAACACAACTATTTCATACTTACCAGTCTGGTTAAATTTTAAAGAAAGAGGGGCTGTCAAGGTTACAAAAACTTAATTCTTTGTAACCCCAAAGCCCATATACTTCATTGGAGAGAATCTTTGGAAATTTAGCAGAGAAAATATACACACACTATGATGCACCAGCGACTGCATTTTTGTGCATTAGAGGCACATGAAAGACAAGGAAATAGGCAGCATTCTGGGATACCTTAATCTCTGGACATTTAACCAAAGGAAATTAAAGAAGGTCTGAGTTGACTTCTGATGTAAATAACTTTGAACATTAAGATACACTTTAAAACAACAACAACAACAACAACAACAACAACGACAACAGGATTCTCCAAGTCAAAAAAAGCTAGAATTTCTGCCGTCTTCTATTAATCACAACATAGGCTAAAATAGAGATACAATTATGTAGGTATGGAATATATATTATTTTCAAATGCATATGTTTGCAAATTTTATTTTAATCTATTGGATAAATTCTGATATACTCTGAGCACTAATTTTTTGAAACAAGAGGTATGGGGTATGGTGAATTCTTTTTATCTACTAGCCTCAAGAATCACACACACACACACACACACACACACACACACTCATACACACACTACAAATGATTTTACTTTGAAATACCCCATTTAGTAGATTTATCCTCATTTTACTAAGGGATATAAAAATCAGAATGCTAAGGCAAGAATGAAAAAACCAACATAAGATTCAGCCTCAGCTCTCTGACATTTCAAAACCCGTATACCTTACCTTAAATAAGCCTCTTGGATTAAAATCTATTTTCTCAGCATTCCATGTAAAATTAATTCCAAAACCCTGTGTCATAGGAATCATGTCAATGTTTTGGAGTCCACATGTGGAGATGTTATTTAAGTGCCAACAAAAATTGCATGCCTCTTCTACAAACTGCTTCTTGATGTCTTTGGCTTTTGTGTTTTGTTTTTTAAAGGTATGTTAAAACCAACCAGAGCTTCCAGGGACTAAGTTACTACCCAAAGACTATACATGGACTGATCCTGGGCTCCAACAGCATAGGTAGCAATGAATAGCCTAGTAAGAGCACCAGTGGAAGGGGAAGCCCTTGGTCCTGCCAAGACTGAACCCCCAATGAATGTGATTGTTGGGGGGAGGGTGGCAATGGGGGGAGGATGGGAAGGGGAACACGAATAGAGAAGGGGGGGGGAGGGCCAGGAATGTTGGCCCCAAACCAAACCGGAAAGGGAATAACAATTGAAATGTAAATAAAAATACCCAAGTTAATAAAGATGGAAAAAAAAAGGTATGTTAGTAGGATACAACAGTACAACCATTTGTGTGTGATTATGTACCAAAGAAAATGATGGTCAAATCGGAGCTTCTGGAAGTCAAAAAAACTAAGGAAAGTCAGTCTGCTTACTTTTGCCTGATATTTTTCCATCTTTTTGCTTTAACTTCTTTTCCAGTAAGTTAGTATGTTAATGCCCCTGGCAGAACAAGCAAAAAAACTCTTATAACTGGAATCCAGCTCAAAATCATTATGAATCACAGATGTGATAGTATTTCTCAGAGCCTGGCTGTGGTTGCAATGTTCTAGTCTCTGACAGTCTTAGAAAAATGCACATTTGGCCAAAAGAAAAAAATTCCCCCAAGTTATCTTAAGTGGTAATAAACTACAACAGCTTTGTAAAGAAACTTTGAAACACTCCTGACAGAATACTAGAGTTGCACTCAGATGGTTCCTTGTATCTGTGTGGAAAGAGGCAGAAGTAAGCTACGATAGAAGATGAAGTAGACAGAGGAGATGTACACACAGATTACAATAGAAAACTCAGGACCCGTTGTCATTCCATGTTTTCCAAACTTACTTTTCATCCTAGTACAGCCTGCTTGCAGAAGTCCCTCCTCCTACTCTATCTCCATTCCTTCAGGAGTCTGTCTCTTGATACAGACAGAGAGTCTCTTTAACTCTTTCCTACTGGTCTTAGCCTTTCCTGGCAATCCATTTCCATTTGTTTATGTCACCTGTGCTACTCACGAACCCTCTGCTAGTGAACATGAGATATAAGGAATAAATAATTTGAGAACAATAAGTCAAAAGGGGGAAGGAAGCCCAAGGCATAACAATAAAATAGCCAGAATCAGTAGACACTGCTCATTAGAAAAGCCAGAGAGGGAGTTAAGCACAGAATATCACCCCTAGGCATGGAGAAATTGACAATTGTTAGCTGATAGAAAAAAGGGATCGATATACTTTTAAAATTGTAGAGCTTTATAAGTGCTCATATCCAAGAATATTTGGTTATAGATTACATCCCTTATAAACTAGATGCAAAAACTGTTGGTAAAATCTTTGCAAACCAAATCTACAAGCACATTGAAAAGATTTTTCACCATGATCAAATTGGCTTCATCTCAGACATACAAGAATGTTTCACCATACACAAATCAATAAGTGTAATCTGCTACATAAATAGAATGGAACACAAAGCCACATGGTTATCTCAATAGATAGAGAAAAGAGCTTTGACAAAAATCCAACAGCTCTTAGTGATAAAAATTCCTGTGGAGACTACGGCTATGATGGATACACTTCTGATTAATAAAGTCTATTTACAACAAACCCAACATTAATCAAAATGTAGAAAAATGCAAAGCATTTCCATTAAAACCAGGAACAAGACAAGAAGGTCTACTCCTCATACCTATTTAATATGGTACTTGAAAGCTTAATAGAGCATTATGACAACTGAAGGAGATCAAGGGAATATAAACAGGGAAGGAAGAAGTAGTTTTACTTGCAGATGATGATATGATTTTATATCTAAAAGCCTGTGGAAACTTGACCAGAAAACATCAACAGCTAATAAACACATTCAGCAAAGTGTGCAGATATAAAATTAACATGCAAAATTAATAGCCTTCCTATATAACAAATGACAAATAGACTAAGAAAGAAACCATAGAAATAGCATCTTTCATGAGAGCCTCAAGAGAAATATCTTGGAGTAACTATAACTAAGCAAGTGGAAGACTTTTATAATAATAAAATTTAAGACTCTGAAGAAAGAAATCAAGAAGACATCAGAAGTTGGAAAGGGTTTTTGGACTACTGAATTGGTAGGATTAATACCATGCAATGCATTATTCCATCAAAAGCAATAGATTCAATGTAATCCCCATCTAAATTCTATCACATTTATTGACAGAAATTGGAAACAACCCTTCAGCTTCATATGGAAAAAGAAAATAACACAGAATAGCTTAAACAATCCTGAATAAAAGAAAACAGGAAAACAGTTCTACAGGAGTGCTGACGCAGAGGCCTACAGGAGGGTCAAGTCACTCTCAGAAACAGCAAGACAAGCAAACACCGGAGACAACCCAATGGCTAGAGGCAAGCACAGGAACCTAAGAAAGAGAAACCAAGACTACTTGGCATCATCAGAGGCCAGTTTTCCCACAAAGAAAATACTGGATATCCAGACACACTGGAAAAGAAAGGTTTAGATTTAAAATCACATTTTATAATAATGATGGAGGACTTCAAGAAGGACATAAAGAATTCCCTTAAAGAAATGCAGGAAAACACAAGTAAACAAGTAGAAGCCCTTAAAAACGAAATACAAAAATCCCTGAAAGAATTACAGAAAAACACAACCAAACAGGTGAAGGAATTGAACAAAACCATTCAGGATTTAAAAATGGAAATAGAAACAATAAAGAAAGCACAAAGGGAGACAACCCTGGATATAGAAAACCTAAAGAAAAGACAAGGAGTCGTAGATAAAAGCATCACCAACAGAATACAAGAGATAGAAGAGAGAATCTCATGGGCAGATGATACCATAAAAAACATTGACACAACTGTCAAAGTTAATGTAAAACACAAAAAGCTCCTAGCCCAAAACATCCAGGAAATCCAGGACTCAATGAGAAGATCAAACCTAAGGATAATAGGTAAAGAAGAGGGGTTGGGGATTTAGCTCAGTGGTAGAGTGCTTGCCTAGGAAGCGCAAGGCCCTGGGTTCGGACCCCAGTTCCGAAAAAAAGAACCAAAAAAAAAATAGGTAAAGAAGAAAGTGAAGATTCCCAATTTACAGGACCAGTAAATATATTCTACAAAATTATAGAAGAAAACTTCCCTAATCTAAAGAAAGAGATGCCCAAAAACATACAAGAAGCCTACAGAACTCCAAATAGATTGGACCAGAAGAGAAATTCCTCAAGTCACATAATAGTCAAAACACCAAATGCACAAAACTAAGAAAGAATATTAAAAGGGAAAATAGTCAAGTGACATATAAAGGCAGACCTATAAGAATTACACCAGACTTCTCACCAGAGACTATGAAAGCCAGAAGATCCTGGACAGATGTCATATGGACCTTAAGAGAACACAAATGCCAGCCCAAGCTACTGTATCCAGCAAAAATCTCAATTAACATAGATGGAGAAACCAAGATATTCCATGACAAAACCAAATTTACACAATATCTTTCTACAAATCCAGCCCTACAAAGCATAATATATGGAAAACTCCAACACAAGTAGAGAAACTAAACCATACAGAAAGCAAGAATATAATCTCCTTGCAACAAAACCAAAAGAGAGACACACAAACATAATTCCACCTCTAACAACAAAAATAACAGGAAGCAACAATCACTATCCCTTAATATCTCTCAACATCAATGGACTCAATTCCCCAATAAAAAGACATAAACTAGCAGACTAGATATGTAAAGAGGACCCAGCATTTTGCTGCATGCAGGAAACACACCTCAGAGACAAAGACAGACACAACCTCAGAGTAAATAGCTAGAAAAAAACTTTCCAAGAAAATGGCCCAAAGAAACAAGCTGGAATTGCGATTCTAATACCGAATAAAATACTTTCAACCAAAAGTCATTTTAAAAGATAAGGAAGGATGCTTCATATTCATCAAAGGAAAAATCCACCAAGACGAACACTCAATCCTAGATATCTATGCTCCAAATGCAAGGTCACCTACATTCATAAAAGAAACCTTACTAAAGCTCAAAGTACACATTACCCCCACACAATATTAGTAGGAGATTTCAACACCCCACTCTCGTCAATGGACAGATCATGGAAACAAAAATTAAACAGAGACATAGAGAAACTAACAGAAGTTATGAACCAAATGGATTTAACAGATATCTATAGAACATTCCATCCTAAAACAAAAAGATATAACTTCTCAGCACCTCATGCTCTTCTCCAAAATTGACCATATAATTGGTCACAAAACAGGCCTCAACAGATATAGGAAGATAGAAGTAATCCTATGCATCCTATCAGATCACTGTGGACTAAGACTGGACTTCAATAACAATAATAACGACAGTAACACATATACATGAAGTTGAACAATGCTCTACTCAGTGACAACTTGGTCAAGGAAGAAATTAAGAAAGAAATTAAAGACTTCTTAGAATTTAATGAAAATGAAGATACAACATACCCAAACATATGTGACACAATGAAAGTTGTGCTAAGAGTAAAACCCATAGCGGTCCCAGGCGCTGCGGGAGCCTCGGCTTACCGTGCAGACATGGCCAAGTCCAAGAACCACACCACACACAACCAGTCCCGCAAATGGCACAGAAATGGCATCAAGAAACCCCGGTCACAAAGATACGAATCTCTTAAGGGGGTCGACCCCAAGTTTCTGAGGAACATGCGCTTTGCCAAGAAGCACAACAAGAAAGGCCTGAAGAAGATGCAGGCCAACAATGCCAAGGCCGTGAGTGCATGCGCAGAGGCCAACAAGGCCCTCGTGAAGCCTCAGGCTGTCAAGCCCAAGACGCCAAAGGGCTCCAGCCGCAAACTCAGCCGTCTGGCCTTCATCGCTCACCCCAAGCTGGGGAAGAAGATTCGAAGCTACATGGCCAAGGGTCAGAGGCTCTGCCAACCAAAGCCCAAGGTTCAAACCAAGGCAGAGGCCAAAGCTCCAGCTAAGGCCCAGGCCAAAGCTCCAGCCCAGGCTCCCAAGGGTGCCCAGGCCCCTGTGAAGGCCCCATAGAACAGGCTCCTGCCAGTGAGAAGACAGATGGACTGCTGGGACACACCTACCTACACACTATTTGCAGATGACCAGAGTCCTATGCTGTTTTTACAAATAAACTTGAGACAAGAAAAAAAAAAAAAAGAGTAAAACCCATAGCTCTGAGTGCCTTCAAAAAGAAACAGGAGAGAGCATATGTCAGCAGCTTGACAGCACACCTAAAAGCGCTAGAACAAAAATAAATAAATAAATAAATCCAAGAGGAGTAGAAGGCAAGGAATAATCAAACTCGGGGCTGAAATCAACCAAGTAAAAACAGAAAGGACTATACAAAAATCAACAAAACCAAAAGCTGGTTCTTTGAGAAAATCAACAAGATAGAGAAACCCTTAGCCAGACTAACCAGAGAGTGTATCCAAATTAACAAAATCAGAAACGAAAAGGGAGACATAACAACAGAATCTGAGAAAATTAAAAAAAATCATCAGATTCTACTACAAAAGTCTATATTCAACAAAACTGGAAAATCTGGAGGAAATGGAGAATTTTCTAGCAGATACCAGGCACCAATGTTAAATCAGGAACAAATAAATCATCTAAACAACCCCATAGCTCCTAAAGAAATAGATGCAGTTATTAAAAGTCTCCCAACCAAAAAGAGCCCAGGTCCAGATGGGTTCAGTGCAGAATTCTATCAGACCTTCATAGAAGACCTCATACCAATACTATCCAAACTATTCCACAAAATTGAAACAGACAGAGCACTACCAAATTCCTTCTATGAAGCCACAATTACTCTTATACCAAAATGACACTAAGACCCAACAAAGAAAGAGAACTTCAGACCAATTTCCCTTATGAATATTGACGCAAAAATACTCAATAAAATTCTTGCAAACTGAATCCAAGAACACATCAAAACTATCATCCATCCTGATCAAGTAGGCTTCATCCCAGGGATTCAGGGATGGTTTAATATAGGGAAATCTATCAACGTAATGCACTATATAAACAAACTCAAAGATAAGAACCACATGATCATTTCATTAGATGCTGAGAAACAATTTGACAAAATTCAACACCCCTTCATGATAAAAGTCATGTAAAGAACAGGAATTCAAGGCCCATATCTAAACATAGTAAAAGCAATATAGAGCAAACCAGTAGCTAACATCAAACTAAATGAAGAGAAACTTGAAGCAATCCCACTAAAATCAGGGACTAGACAAGGCTGTCCACTCTCTCCTTACTTATTCAATATAATATTCGAAGTCCTAGCCAGCTATCAGACAACAAAAGGAGGTCAAAGGGACACAAATTGGAAGGGAAAAAAAAATCAAAATATCACTATTCGCAGATGATATGATAGTATACTTAAGTGACCCCAAAAGTTCCACCAGAGAACTACTTAACCTGATAAAGAACTTCAGCAAAGT
The DNA here is from genome assembly GCF_011064425.1 of Rattus rattus. Classification (NCBI taxonomy): domain Eukaryota; kingdom Metazoa; phylum Chordata; class Mammalia; order Rodentia; family Muridae; genus Rattus; species Rattus rattus. The sequence goes on from NC_046158.1 coordinate 29,172,107, forward strand.
GTTGGGGTATAAAATTAACTCAAACAAATCAGTAGCCTTCCTCTACTCAAAGGATAAACAGGCCAAGGAAGAAATTAGGGAAACGACACCCTTCATAATAGTCCCAAATAATATAAAATATCCTGGTGTGACTTTAACCAAGCAAGTGAAAGATATGTATGATAAGAACTTCAAGTCTCTGAAGAAAGAAAAATCTGTCATGCTCATGGATTGGCAGGATTAATAGAGTGAAAATGGCCATTTTGCCAAAAGC